>NC_084608.1:35183206-35263206 GCF_033807715.1 Cololabis saira
ATAAACAGTTAAAAAGTAAAAATGAGTCTGTTTCGAGGAGAAATTAGTGCAAAAACAATCTTCATCTGTCTTCTGTCATTAATTAATGTAATTACAGTCGGTAACTTATGAATATTTCTGTAATTAAAATGAATTACAGACGAAAATGTCGTTAAGTGGAAGAAAACGGTAGTTTCTAGTGTCACCACCAGAGGGCGGTCTGTTCTCATCATCGCAACAACAGTCATCAAACTTTCTGCACAAGAATAAAAAAAAGCTACGGATTTACTTTATTTTTTTAGCACTTTAAACAAAAACAGCGGACCAAAGTGCAAAACTGCAATAAAAGACAATATTGACAAGACACAAGATATGAAACATAAAACAGATCATGAAACCTAAAATAGAGAAGAATCGAGGACCGGACATGTTTAACATACCGGCTGTGATTTAAATTAATTTGGATTATATTTAAAATCTTTAAAACTAATAACTGAAACAAAAGCACAAAAAATGTATGAAGTGTTAAGACATTTTCCCACTGATTTAGAAGACTGATATCCTTACTTACCCCTTGTATGATGGACTTTGCTGTATTATTTTACTTAAATGTCATGTATTTAATTTATTTATTATTGTTTGTACCTTATTTTCATATTATATTACTGTATAATTGTCATGGGACATTCAATCTCTACACACTTTATTCTCAGGTTTAAATACAGTGTCCAATCTACTCTTCCCTTTATCAACCTCGTTTCAATTACAAATGTATTTGTATGGAATGTAGATTTACATGTTTGTTTTAGAATGAACCTTTGACACAAATAAAAGAATTAAGAAAAAAACCCAAACCTGCTGTGAGAAGCAACACAAAACCACAGTTTCACGTTTAAAGGAGTCAGTTTGGGGGACAAATGCAAGAGGTGTTAAACAAATATTCATCAATGCATATGTTTAAATACAGTAACTGCAATGAAATGGTTCTCTCCCAGAACGACGCGGCCTCTGGGGCTTTTCCATTTACTCCTCTCCGCTCGTTTCTTCTCTTTTTTAAGGGTTTTCCTCGAGGTGACAGTTCCGGTTATAGTATAATAAAGTTATAGTACAATATAGTTTATTTTTATAGTATATATTATGTAATAAACCGAGTTCTATGGTGTTTTTTCAATAAAGGATTGCAACAGTTCGCCCTCTAGCGGTTATACAAGGTAACTGCAGTCTGTGTAAAGTTAGAAGGTTTAATGACAAAAGTACTTCCTGTTGTTCCTTTCAAAACAAAATCCACAATAAACAGTTAAAAAGGCAAAACGAGTCTGTTTCGAGGAGAAATTAGTGCAAAAACAATCTTCATCTGTCTTCAATCATTAATTAATGTAATTACAGTCGGTAATTTATGAATAGTTCTGTAATTAAAATTAATTACAGACGATAATGTCGTTAAGTGGAAGAAAACGGTAGTTTCTAGTGTCACCACCAGAGGGCGGTCTGTTGTCATCATCGCAACAACAGTCATCAAACTTTCTGCACAAGAATAAAAAAAAAGCTACGGATTTACTTTATTTTTTAGCAATTTAAGGTTCATGATCTGTTTTATGTTTCATATCTTGTGTCATATCAATATTGTCTGGCAAATCTACATTCCATACAAATACATTTGTAATTGAAACGAGGTTGATAAAGGGAACAGTAGATTGCACTATTTCCCCCCAAGAATCAGACTTGTCGTCGTGCCCATTACTGTTTATTGTTAATTTATTTTGAAAGGAATAACAGGAAGTACTTTTGTCATTTAAACCTTTTAACTTTACACTGACTGCAGTTACCTTGTATAACCGCTAGAGGGCGAACTGTTGCAATCCTTTATTGAAAAAACACCATAGAACTCGGTTTATTACATATTATATACTATAAAAAATAAACTATATTATACTATAACTTTATTATACTATAACCGGAACTGTCACCTCGAGGAAAACCCTTAAAAAAGAGAAAAAAGAGACTCCTTTAACCGTGAAACTGTGGTTTTGTGTTGCTTCTCACAGCAGGTTTGGGTTTTTTTCTTAATTCTTTTATTTGTGTCAAAGGTTCATTCTAAAACAAACATGGTAAATCTACATTCCATACAAATACATTTGTTATTGAAACGAGGTTGATAAAGGGAACAGTAGATTGGACACTGTATGTTCGTTCGTTTTTATTTATTTCAACATGTATAAAAAAAAGAAGAAGAAAAGATAATAAAACAAATACAGGTGGACATTCCACCACATAAAGAAAAAAAACACATCAAAACACATATTTCAGTTACATGTTCGAAAAGGAGTGGGAGGAAGTATAAATGTATTTAATCCCACCCCCTTTCCACAACTAAACATAAATTATATGTCTGTATTTACTTTTTATACTATACACTAATTTGTATAAATAAATATATATCATTTTTACAAAAATTACCTGTTTAATACCAGATGTAAGCTCTATCATAAATATAATATAGTATGTAAACCTGAGAATAAAGTGATAATAATAATAACTTTATTTATCCGTTAGGAACTTCATTTGTGGAAAAGCATCAGCATCAGTGCGTGTACAGATAACATATGCAACAGGACAGTACAGAAACAAACCAAACAATCAATATAAAGCAACATACATTGGGCAATCACAAATACTGCTGGACTTAGATGCTGTAAAACCATAGCATAGATAAAGTACGAGAGAAAGAGAGATAAAAAATATATAAGTCCCCCGTTAAGTGCGTGATAAATACAATGATTTTTTAAAAATATGTATAAAAGCGGGTACAAAAATGAATAGGTAAGATCAGCTGTTTATGAGTGTAGAGTGTAAAGTGTGTAGACATTGAATGTCCCATGACAATTATACAGTAATATAATATGAAAATAAGATACAAACAATAATAAATACATTAAATACATGACATTTAAGTAAAATAATACAGCAAAGTCCATCATACAAGGGGTGAGTAAGGATATCAGTCTTCTAAATCAGTGGGAAAATATCTTAACACTTCATACATTTCTTGTGCTTTTGTTTCAGTTATTAGTTTTAAAGATTTTAAATATAATCCAAATTAATTTAAATCACAGCCGGTATGTTAAACATGTCCGGTCCTCGATTCTTCTCTATTTTAGGTTTCATGATCTGTTTTATGTTTCATATCTTGTGTCTTGTCAATATTGTCTTTTATTGCAGTTTTGCACTTTGGTCCGCTGTTTTTGTTTAAAGTGCTAAAAAAATAAAGTAAATCCGTAGCTTTTTTTTATTCTTCTGCAGAAAGTTTGATGACTGTTGTTGCGATGATGAGAACAGACCGCCCTCTGGTGGTGACACTAGAAACTACCGTTTTCTTCCACTTAACGATATTATCGTCTGTAATTCATTTTAATTACAGAACTATTCATACATTACCGACTGTAATTACATTAATTAATGACAGAAGACGGATGAAGATTGTTTTTGCATTAATTTCCCCCAAGAATCAGACTTGTCATCGTGCCTTTTACTGTTTATTGTCAATTTATTTTGAAAGGAATAACACAAAAGCACAAAAAATGTATGAAGTGTTAAGACATTTTCCCACTGATTTAGAAGACTGATATCCTTACTTACCCCTTGTATGATGGACTTTGCTGTATTATTTTACTTAAATGTGATGTATTTAATTTATTTATTATTGTTTGTACCTTATTTTCATATTATATTACTGTATAATTGTCATGGGACATTCAATCTCTACACACTTTATTCTCAGGTTTACATACTATATTATATTTATGATAGAGCTTAATCTGGTATTAAACAGGTTATTTTTGTAAAAATGATATATATTTATTTATACAAATTAGTGTATAGTATAAAAAGTAAATACAGACATATAATTTATGTTTAGTTGTGGAAAGGGGGTGGGATTAAATACATTTATACTTCCTCCCACTCCTTTTCCAACATGTAACTGAAATATGTGTTTTTTTCTTTATGTGGTGGAATGTCCACCTGTATTTGTTTTCTTATCTTTTCTTCTTCTTTTTTTTATACATGTTGAAATAAATAAAAACGAACGAACATACAGTGTCCAATCTACTGTTCCCTTTATCAACCTCGTTTCAATTACAAATGTATTTGTATGGAATGTAGATTTACCATGTTTGTTTTAGAATGAACCTTTGACACAAATAAAAGTATTAAGAAAAAAACCCAAACCTGCTGTGAGAAGCAACACAAAACCACAGTTTCACGGTTAAAGGAGTCTCTTTTTTCTCTTTTTTAAGGGTTTTCCTCGAGGTGACAGTTCCGGTTATAGTATAATAAAGTTATAGTATAATATAGTTTATTTTTATAGTATATATTATGTAATAAACCGAGTTCTATGGTGTTTTTTCAATAAATGATTGCAACAGTTCGCCCTCTAGCGGTTATACAAGGTAACTGCAGTTAGTGTAAAGTTAGAAGGTTTAAATGACAAAAGTACTTCCTGTTATTCCTTTCAAAATAAATCCACAATAAACAGTAAAAAGCACGACTGCGAGTGTGTTTCGAGGAGAAATTAGTGCAAAAACAATCTTCATCTGTCTTCTGTCATTAATTAATGTAATTACAGTCGGTAATTTATGAATATTTCTGTAATTAAAATGAATTACAGACGATAATGTCGTTAAAAGGAACAAAACTGTAGTTTCTAGTGTCACCACCAGAGGGCGGTCGTAACACCGTAACACCAGTCATGAAACTGTAGAAAAATAAAGAAAAGCTACAAATGTTTTTTATTTTGTTGTATTTCATTTTATTTGTGTTGTTATTAATACTGCTGCCTCAGTAAAGTTGTAGATTGTATAACTGTATAAATAAATGATATGTCTGTATTTACTTTTTATACTATACACTAATTTGTATAAATAAATATGTATCATTTTTACAAAAATAACCTGTTTAATACCAGATGTAAGCTCTATCATAAATATAATATAGTATGTAAACCTGAGAATAAAGTGTGTAGAGATTGAATGTCCCATGACAATTATACAGTAATATAATATGAAAATAAGGTACAAACAATAATAAATAAATTAAATACATGACATTTAAGTAAAATAATACAGCAAAGTCCATCATACAAGGGGTAAGTAAGGATATCAGTCTTCTAAATCAGTGGGAAAATGTCTTAACACTTCATACATTTTTTGTGCTTTTGTTTCAGTTATTAGTTTTAAAGATTTTAAATATAATCCAAATTAATTTAAATCACAGCCTTAAGACAGAATTGTAAGCGTAAAGCCTTGTTTTTATTTTCCAAACAACTTCCAACAGATCTTTGTTTCTTTCAGGAATCTCATTCCTTATCTGCAGATGTAAATGTTTGGAGGTCACAACGGGTAATGACATGTGGTTTTCTAACAGTTCTGAGCGTCTGCTGGAACCAGCACAGATAAAAATGTCTTTACTGGAGATTCCTGCATGCAGACTGGGACAGCCATGTCATTACACTTTAGTGCTAGTTACACTTAATAACATGACTTTGATTACTGCTAACATTTATGGATACAATTCTAAACCAGAACATGATCGTCTACTTGACTGGATAGAAAATAGAATGTTATTATTATTGTAATTTAACCTTAGATAATATAATTGATAGATGCCTCCAGGGCAGCCCTCGCCCTCTAACACTAAACTGGAATAGTTTATGGAAAAATGTGACATTGTGGATGTTTGTTGAAAGGGTAAAATAGGTGTCACATCCAATATCTGAACAGGTTCTGGTCTCAGAGCAGAGATCCAGGAAAAAACCAGAGAGGAGACGCACACTTTTGCTCCCAGTGCAGATTTATTTAGCACATCACACGGGACGTTTCCAGCACATTTTGCTCTTCAGACTAAACGTGGAAACATAAGACGCCCCATTTTCAGCCTCCCCAGGGTTTACATGGTATAGAAAAGAAAAACATCAATTCAAAACACCTGCTGTAAAATAAAATACAAAGTTCATGTATCCAGATATCCAAACATCTTAGAACTAGAAAAGGAAACATCAGGCCAGCTGGCCGTCGTACATGTCTAGTGATGAAAATAAAACCAGAAAAAAAAAACTCTTAGTTTCAGGATGGCTACATTTTAAAGTTCATACAAGGTTGTATTTTTATAAAGAATTAACACATTTCTGTTAAAAAGACAACAAAGGACAAATCCACCCATAGGTAATCAACAATAACAATCCTTTGTCCAGATCAAGGATAAAAGGAATTGAACTGTAATTTATGAGTAAGTCTTTTTACAAACGTTTCTCTCCCCAGTTCAATTAACTCTCCACAGGAAAAATCTGTTTCTCATTAAAACCTGAAATACTAACAGGAAAATACGAGCTCTATTCCAAAGAGACATTATGTTACTGCTTATTGGAATCAGTTTATTAAAAATATTAACAGGAAGAAAGTGTGGATGCTCCCACATAAATGTTTAATTGTTAACAAGGTTAAGGAGTTTCCTTCAAAATGATCCATAAGTTTTACCCGGCCAGTCATTATATGCAGAAATTTAAAAAAAACATTAATACAAACTGCTCATTTTGTTCTTTATCCAGAAACTGTTTTACATGTTTTGGTTTTGTTCTTACACTAAAACATTTTGGGCAGAACCCGGTAGATTATTATTGATCATCTCACCCAAGATTTTTCTTTGTTTTGGGAAAATGTTGTGTTTGGTTTCCTGTTATGTCCTAGAGAAGAAGAAACATGTTACTTTTTAATTAATCTATTTTTAATTTTGGCAACATTTTTTACATATAAAAGTAAATTCATTTACAAAAAAACCTTGTTTTGTTGTGTTTCAGAAGGAAATGTAAATGTATTTTAAATCACTTATTGATTGTTCTAATCAAAAGGCGATTAAGACTGTGAATATTTGCAGCCTCTCCAAAGTTTGTATATAATCCACTGTAACCCCTGGCTCTTCTGTTCTCTGTTCCACCTGTTTACTGTTCACTGGACGCTGAGATATTTATACTTTATACTGGATATATTTAATCCTTGTCAATAAAGATTTATTTAAATAAAACATGTCCGGTCCTCGATTCTTCTCTATTTTAGGTTTCATGATCTGTTTTATGTTTCATGTCTTGTGTCATGTCAATATTGTCTTTTATTGCAGTTTTGCTCTTTGGTCCGCTGTTTTTGTTTAAAGTGCTAAAAAATAAAGTAAATCCGTAGTTTTTTTTTTATTCTTCTGCAGAAAGTTTGATGACTGTTGTTGCGATGATGAGAACAGACCGCCCTCTGGTGGTGACACTAGAAACTACCGTTTTCTTCTATTTAACGATATTATCGTCTGTAATTCATTTTAATTACAGAACTATTCATAAATTACCGACTGTAATTTAATTAATTAATGACAGAAGACGGATGAAGATTGTTTTTGCACTAATTTCCCCCAAGAATCAGACTTGTCGTCGTGCCTTCTACTGTTTATTGTCAATTTATTTTGAAAGGAATAACAGGAAGTACTTTTGTCATTTAAATCTTCTAACTTTACACTGACTGCAGTTACCTTGTATAACCGCTAGAGGGCGAACTGTTGCAATCCTTTATTGAAAAAACACCATAGAACTCGGTTTATTACATAATATATACTATAAAAATAAACTATATTATACTATAACTTTATTATACTATAACCGGAACTGTCAGCTCGAGGAAAACCCTTAAAAAAGAGAAAAAAGAGACTCCTTTAACCGTGAAACTGTGGTTTTGTGTTGCTTCTCACAGCAGGTTTGGGTTTTTTTCTTAATTCTTTTATTTGTGTCAAAGGTTCATTCTAAAACAAACATGGTAAATCTACATTCCATACAAATACATTTGTAATTGAAACGAGGTTGATAAAGGGAACAATAGATTGGACACTGTATGTTATTTAGTTTTTATTTATTTCAACATGTATAAAAAAAGAAGAAGAAAAGATAAGAAAACAAATACAGGTTACATTCCACCACATAAAGAAAAAAAACACATCAAAACACATATTTCAGTTACATGTTCGAAAAGGAGTGGGAGGAAGTATAAATGTATTTAATCCCACCCCCTTTCCACAACTAAACATAAATTATATGTCTGTATTTACTTTTTATACTATACACTAATTTGAATAAATAAATATATATCATTTTTACAAAAATAACCTGTTTAATACCAGATGTAAGCTCTATCATAAATATAATATAGTATGTAAACCTGAGAATAAAGTGTGTAGAGATTGAATGTCCCATGACAATTATACAGTAATATAATATGAAAATAAGGTACAAACAATAATAAATACATTAAATACATGACATTTAAGTAAAATAATACAGCAAAGTCCATCATACAAGGGGTAAGTAAGGATATCAGTCTTCTAAATCAGTGGGAAAATGTCTTAACACTTCATACATTTTTTGTGCTTTTGTTTCAGTTATTAGTTTTAAAGATTTTAAATATAATCCAAATTAATTTAAAACACAGCCGGTATGTTAAACATGTCCGGTCCTCGATTCTTCTCTATTTTAGGTTTCATGATCTGTTTTATGTTTCATGTCTTGTGTCTTGTCTTTTCTGTGTCTTTTATTGCAGTTTTGCACTTTGGTACGCTATTTTTGTTTAAAGTGCTAAAAAAATAAAGTAAATACATAGCTTTCAACACTATTTTGTATAAAGTTTATACAGTTATACAATCTGCAACTTTACTGAGGCAGCAGTATTAATAACAACACAAATAAAATGAAATAAAACAAAATAAAAAGCATTTGTAGCTTTTCTTTATTTTTCTACAGTTTCATGACTGGTGTTACGGTGTTACGACCGCCCTCTGGTGGTGACACTAGAAACTATAGTTTTCTTCTATTTAACGACATTATCGTCTGTAATTCATTTTAATTACAGAAATATTCATAAATTACCGACTATAATTACATTAATTAATGACAGAAGACAGATGAAGATTATTTTTGCACTAATTTCTCCTCGAAACACTCGTTTTGCCTTTCTAACTGTTTATTGTGGATTTATTTTGAAAGGAATAAAAGGAAGTACTTTTGTCATTTAAACCTTCTAAATCTACACTGACTGCAGTTACCTTGTATAACCGCTAGAGGGCGAACTGTTGCAATCCTTTAATGAAAAAACACCATAGAACTCGGTTTATTACATAATATATACTATAAAAATAAACTTTATTATACTATAACTTTATTATACTATAACCGGAACTGTCACCTCGAGGAAAACCCTTAAAAAAGAGAAAAAAGAGACTCCTTTAACCGTGAAACTGTGGTTTTGTGTTGCTTCTCACAGCAGGTTTGGGTTTTTTTCTTAATTCTTTTATTTGTGTCAAAGGTTCATTCTAAAACAAACATGGTAAATCTACATTCCATACAAATACATTTGTAATTGAAACGAGGTTGATAAAGGGAACAGTAGATTGGACACTGTATGTTCGTTCGTTTTTATTTATTTCAACATGTATAAAAAAAAGAAAAAGAAAAGATAAGAAAACAAATACAGTTGGACATTCCACCACCTAAAGAAAAAAAACATATCAAAACACATATTTCAGTTACATGTTGGAAAAGGAGTGGGAGGAAGTATAAATGTATTTAATCCCACCCCCTTTCCACAACTAAACATAAATTATATGTCTGTATTTACTTTTTATACTATACATTAATTTGTATAAATAAATATATATCATTTTTACAAAAATAACCTGTTTAATACCAGATGTAAGCTCTATCATAAATATAATATAGTATGTAAACCTGAGAATAAAGTGTGTAGAGATTGAATGTCCCATGACAATTATACAGTAATATAATATGAAAATAAGGTACAAACAATGGCCGGGTTTCCCAGATCCAACCTCTCTTAAGGATTTAAGAGAGGTTCAAAGAAGGTTTGAACTAAGAGAGAACCCTAAGATACGGGTGTTTCCCAGATGACTTCTTAACACCGTTCTTTAGTTTCGCTCTTTCAGAAGCTCTTTGGAGCAGCTGTACGGTTCTGAAACCAAATAATCGATGCCAGGCAAATCGATCACCGGTCACTATCAGCGCATTTTCACACGCAGCACTGCTGCCTAACGCACTAATTCACTGCTGCCTGTGCGTTATAATAAAAAATTAAGATGATAAATATAATTCAATGACCCTTTTTCATCCAAACGGTGCGTTACTCCGTTATTTCTGGCTACAGTGAGGCTTTTTTTCCCCACACACGGAGACCGGGAGTAAACGGGGTGGGCGTGTGTGTGCGTTCAAAAACATGAGCCAAGAGAAGGCGAGTTTCGCAAATCGCAACGTGGAATTACAGCAAACCCTGGTTTTTCGCAGGGGTTATGTTCCAAAAAGAACCCGTGATAAGTGAAATTCTTTTTACAATTATAGAGGGCTTCAGATTGCAGAGATCATCCCCGCCTCGCACGTATTCCTCCTCTTCTGAATGATGCTGCATCCCGACTCGCGCTGTATACAGTATACATCAAATAAATGATATTCATGATGATCGTTTTATTTGTGCGTAATGCATAAAGCATATACAGGAACACACTTGTTATTCCTTATTTTTCTTTTTTTTTTCCTTTGCTGTCACCAATAAATGCTAAACAATATAAATCTAAAGTATAAAATAGATCAAAATTTGTGCGGGGTGCATTGTTTTAATATCTCATTGCTTGGTGTGATAATGATTTGCCTGACGCGGCTGGATCTGTGAGTCTTTGTTCACTAAGATGGTTGGAAAGACTGGGTCAGCAGCATCTTTCATTTCCTTCTTAATGAAAGAGATACTTAAGCTAAGAGCAACTCTGGGAAACGCGATTTTCTTTCACAGGCTCCTTAAGAAGGTTTGAAAGAAGTCTTTCGCTGTTAAGAACTACTTAACTGATCTGGGAAACCCGGCCAATAATAAATACATTAAATACATGACATTTAAGTAAAATAATACAGCAAAGTCCATCATACAAGGGGTAAGTAAGGATATCAGTCTTCTAAATCAGTGGGAAAATATCTTAACACTTCATACATTTCTTGTGCTTTTGTTTCAGTTATTAGTTTTAAAGATTTTAAATATAATCCAAATTAATTTAAATCACAGCCGGTATGTTAAACATGTCCGGTCCTCGATTCTTCTCTATTTTAGGTTTCATGATCTGTTTTATGTTTCATATGTTGTGTCTTGTCAATATTGGCCGGGTTTCCCAGATCAGTTAAGTAGTTCTTAACAGCGAAAGACTTCTTTCAAACCTTCTTAAGGAGCCTGTGAAAGAAAATCGCGTTTCCCAGAGTTGCTCTTAGCTTAAGTATCTCTTTCATTAAGAAGGAAATGAAAGATGCTGCTGACCCAGTCTTTACAACCATCTTAGTGAACAAAGACTCACAGATCCAGCCGCGTCAGGCAAATCAATATCACACCAAGCAATGAGATATTAAAACAATGCACCCCGCACAAATTTTGATCTATTTTATACTTTAGATTTATATTGTTTAGCATTTATTGGTGACAGCAAAGGAAAAAAAAAAGAAAAATAAGGAATAACAAGTGTGTTCCTGTATATGCTTTATGCTTTACGCACAAATAAAACGATCATCATGAATATCATTTATTTGATAATTTGGCTGCTATACAGCATGTTCTCGCTGCAAATCAACCGCGTCGCCGCGCGAAGCAGAACTGTTTTTATGAACGCATTCGTGCGTCAGCACTTCAGTCCCCTGGACGTGTCGGACCGGGCTGTCAGACCGGGACACCTGCGCCGAGCCCGAGCCCGAGCACCTCTACGTGTGATGACAGGGAAGCAGCAGCTGAAGAACAGGAGCCTTTGATGAATCGTTCATTACAGTCTCAAATATAATCAATGGTGTCGGTTTATATTAAAGAATCTTTTTGCCCAGAAGAAAAAAGAGCGAAGACAACGACCCATAACTATTTTCTTCTCTTGAAAAAACCTGCACCGCGGGGTTTAGGATAAAAAGACGCTGCAGCGCGAGTCGGGATGCAGGGTCTCAGAAGAGGAGGAATACGTGCGAGGCGGGGCTGATCTCTGCAATCTGAAGCGCTCTATAATTGTAAAAAGAATTTCACTTATCACGGGTTCTTTTTGGAACATAACCCCTGCGAAAAACCAGGGATTGCTGTAATTCCACGTTGCGATTTGCGAAACTCGCCTTCTCTTGGCTCATGTTTTTGAACACACACAAACGCCCACCCCGTTTCCTCCCGGTTTCTGCGTGTGGGGAAAAAAAGCCTCACTGTAGCCAGAAATAACGGAGTAACGCACCGTTTGGATGAAAAAGGGTCATTGAATTATATTTATCATCTTAATTTTTTATTATAACGCACAGGCAGCAGTGAATTAGTGCGTTAGGCAGCAGTGCTGCGTGTGAAAATGCGCTGATAGTGATCGGTGATCGATTTGCCTGGCATCGATTCATTTGGTTTCAGAACCGGACAGCTCCTCCAAAGAGCTTCTGAAAGAGCGAAACTAAAGGACGGTGTTAAGAAGTCATCTGGGAAACACCCGTATCTTAGGGTTCTCTCTTAGTTCAAACCTTCTTTGAACCTCTCTTAAATCCTTAAGAGAGGTTGGATCTGGGAAACCCGGCCATTGTCTTTTATTGCAGTTTTGCACTTTGGTCTGCTGTTTTTGTTTAAAGTGCTAAAAAATAAAGTAAATACATAGCTTTCAACACTATTTTGTATAAAGTTTATACAGTTATACAATCTGCAACTTTACTGTATTAATAACAACACAAATAAAATGAAATACAACAAAATAAAAAGCATTTGTAGCTTTTCTTTATTTTTCTACAGTTTCATGACTGGTGTTACGGTGTTACGACCGCCCTCTGGTGGTGACACTAGGAACTACAGTTTTGTTCCATTTAATGACATTGGCCGGGTTTCCCAGATCCAACCTCTCTTAAGGATTTAAGGGAGGTTCAAAGAAGGTTTGAACTAAGAGAGAACCCTAAGATACGGGTGTTTCCCAGATGACTTCTTAACACCGTCCTTTAGTTTCGCTCTTTCAGAAGCTCTTTGGAGCAGCTGTCCGATTCTGAAACCAAATGAATCGATGCCAGGCAAATCGATCACCGATCACTATCAGCGCATTTTCACACGCAGCACTGCTGCCTAACGCACTAATTCACTGCTGCCTGTGCGTTATAATGAAAAATTAAGATGATAAATATAATTCAATGACCCTTTTTCATCCAAACGGTGCGTTACTCCGTTATTTCTGGCTACAGTGAGGCTTTTTTTCCCCACACGCAGAAACCGGGAGGAAACGGGGTGGGCGTTTGTGTGTGTTCAAAAACATGAGCCAAGAGAAGGCGAGTTTCGCAAATCGCAACGTGGAATTACAGCAATCCCTGGTTTTTCGCAGGGGTTATGTTCCAAAAAGAACCCGTGATAAGTGAAATTCTTTTTACAATTATAGAGCGCTTCAGATTGCAGAGATCATCCCCGCCTCGCACGTATTCCTCCTCTTCTGAGACCCTGCATCCCGACTTGCGCTGCATCGTCTTTTTATCCTAAACCCCGCGGTGCAGGTTTTTTCAAGAGAAGAAAATAGTTATGGGTCGTTGTCTTCGCTCTTTTTTCTTCTGGGCAAAAAGATTCTTTAATATAAACCGACACCATTGATTATATTTGAGACTGTAATGAACGATTCATCAAAGGATCACGTTCTTCAGCTGCTGCTTCCCTGTCATCACACGTAGAGGTGCTCGGGCTCGGGCACGGCGCAGGTGTCCCGGTCTGACAGCCCGGTCCGACACGTCCAGGGGACTGAAGTGCTGACGCACGAATGCGTTCATAAAAACAGTTCTGCTTCGCGCGGCGACGCGGTTGATTTGCAGCGAGAATATGCTGTATAGCAGCCAAATGATCAAATAAATGATATTCATGATGATCGTTTTATTTGTGCGTAAAGCATAAAGCATATACAGGAACACAGTTGTTATTCCTTATTTTTCTTTTTTTTTTCCTTTGCTGTCACCAATAAATGCTAAACAATATAAATCTAAAGTATAAAATAGATCAAAATTTGTGCGGGGTGCATTGTTTTAATATCTCATTGCTTGGTGTGATATTGATTTGCCTGACGCGGCTGGATCTGTGAGTCTTTGTTCACTAAGATGGTTGTAAAGACTGGGTCAGCAGCATCTTTCATTTCCTTCTTAATGAAAGAGATACTTAAGCTAAGAGCAACTCTGGGAAACGCGATTTTCTTTCACAGGCTCCTTAAGAAGGTTTGAAAGAAGTCTTTCGCTGTTAAGAACTACTTAACTGATCTGGGAAACCCGGCCATTATCGTCTGTAATTCGTTTTAATTACAGAAATATTCATAGATTACCGACTGTAATTACATTAATTAATGACAGAAGACAGATGAAGGTTGTTTTTGCACTAATTTCTCCTCGAATCAGACTCGTTTTGCCTTTCTTAACTGTTTATTGTGGATTTATTTTGAAAGGAATAAAAGGAAGTACTTTTGTCATTTAAACCTTCTAACTTTACACTGACTGCAATTACCTTGTATAACCGCTAGAGGGCGAACTGTTGCAATCCTTTATTGAAAAAACACCATAGAACTCGGATTATTACATAATATATAATATAAAAATAAAGTATATTATACTATAACTTTATTATACTATAACCGGAACTGTCACCTCGAGGAAAACCCTTAAAAAAGAGAAAAAAGAGACTCCTTTAACCGTGAAACTGTGGTTTTGTGTTGCTTCTCACAGCAGGTTTGGGTTTTTTTCTTAATTCTTTTATTTGTGTCAAAGGTTCATTCTAAAACAAACATGGTAAATCTACATTCCATACAAATACATTTGTAATTGAAACGAGGTTGATAAAGGGAACAGTAGATTGGACACTGTATGTTCGTTCGTTTTTATTTATTTCAACATGTATAAAAAAAGAAGAAGAAAAGATAAGAAAACAAATACAGGTGGACATTCCACCACATAAAGAAAAAAAACACATCAAAACACATATTTCAGTTACATGTTGGAAAAGGAGTGGGAGGAAGTATAAATGTATTTAATCCCACCCCCTTTCCACAACTAAACATAAATTATATGTCTGTATTTACTTTTTATACTATACACTAATTTGTATAAATAAATATATATCATTTTTACAAAAATAACCTGTTTAATAACAGATGTAAGCTCTATCATAAATATAATATAGTATGTAAACCTGAGAATAAAGTGTGTAGAGATTGAATGTCCCATGACAATTATACAGTAATATAATATGAAAATAAGGTACAAACAATAATAAATAAATTAAATACATGACATTTAAGTAAAATAATACAGCAAAGTCCATCATACAAGGGGTAAGTAAGGATATCAGTCTTCTAAATCAGTGGGAAAATGTCTTAACACTTCATACATTTTTTGTGCTTTTGTTTCAGTTATTAGTTTTAAAGATTTTAAATATAATCCAAATTAATTTAAATCACAGCCGGTATGTTAAACATGTCCGGTCCTCGATTCTTCTCTATTTTAGGTTTCATGATCTGTTTTATGTTTCATATCTTGTGTCTTGTCTTTTCTGTGTCTTTTATTGCAGTTTTGCACTTTGGTACGCTATTTTTGTTTAAAGTGCTAAAAAAATAAAGTAAATACATAGCTTTTAACACTATTTTGTATAAAGTTTATACAGTTATACAATCTGCAACTTTACTGAGGCAGCAGCATTAATAACAACACAAATAAAATGAAATAAAACAAAATAAAAAGCATTTGTAGCTTTTCTTTATTTTTCTACAGTTTCATGACTGGTGTTACGGTGTTACGACCGCCCTCTGTTGGTGACACTAGGAACTATAGTTTTCTTCTATTTAACGATATTATCGTCTGTAATTCATTTTAATTACAGAACTATTCATAAATTACCGACTATAATTACATTAATTAATGACAGAAGACAGATGAAGATTATTTTTGCACTAATTTCTCCACGAAACACTCGTTTTGCCTTTCTAACTGTTTATTGTGGATTTATTTTGAAAGGAATAACAGGAAGTACTTTTGTCATTTAAACCTTCTAAATCTACACTGACAGCAATTACCTTGTATAACCGCTAGAGGGCGAACTGTTGCAATCCTTTATTGAAAAAACACCATAGAACTCGGTTTATTACATAATATATACTATAAAAATAAACTATATTATACTATAACTTTATTATTCTATAACCGGAACTGTCACCTAGAGGAAAACCCTTAAAAAAGAGAAAAAAGAGACTCCTTTAACCGTGAAACTGTGGTTTTGTGTTGCTTCTCACAGCAGGTATGGGTTTTTTTCTTAATTCTTTTATTTGTGTCAAAGGTTCATTCTAAAACAAACATGTAAATCTACATTCCATACAAATACATTTGTAATTGAAACGAGGTTGATAAAGGGAACAGTAGATTGGACACTGTATGTTCGTTCGTTTTTATTTATTTCAACATGTATAAAAAAAAGAAGAAAAGATAAGCGAAACAAATACAGGTGGACATTCCACCACATAAAGAAAAAAAACCCATCAAAACACATATTTCAGTTACATGTTCGAAAAGGAGTGGGATGAAGTATAAATGTATTTAATCCCACCCCCTTTCCACAACTAAACATAAATTATATATCTGTATTTACTTTTTATACTATACACTAATTTGTATAAATAAATATATATCATTTTTACAAAAATAACCTGTTTAATACCAGATGTAAGCTCTATCATAAATATAATATAGTATGTAAACCTGAGAATAAAGTGTGTAGAGATTGAATGTCCCATGACAATTATACAGTAATATAATATGAAAATAAGGTACAAACAATAATAAATAAATTAAATACATGACATTTAAGTAAAATAATACAGCAAAGTCCATCATACAAGGGGTAAGTAAATATATCAGTCTTCTAAATCAGTGGGAAAATGTCTTAACACTTCATACATTTTTTGTGCTTTTGTTTCAGTTATTAGTTTTAAAGATTTTAAATATAATCCAAATTAATTTAAATCACAGCCGGTATGTTAAACATGTCCGGTCCTCGATTCTTCTCTATTTTAGGTTTCATGATCTGTTTTATGTTTCATGTCTTGTGTCATGTCAATATTGTCTTTTATTGCAGTTTTGCACTTTGGTCCGCTGTTTTTGTTAAAGTGCTAAAAATAAAGTAGCTTTTTTTTTTATTCTTGTGCAGAAAGTTTGATGACTGTTGTTGCGATGATGAGAATAGACCGCCCTCTGGTGGTGACACTAGAAACTACCGTTTTATTCCACTTAACGACATTATCGTCTGTAATTCATTTTAATGACAAAACTATTAATAAATTACCAACTGTAATTACATTAATTAATGACAGAAGACAGATGGAGATTGTTTTTGCACTAATTTCTCCTCGAGACTCGTTTTGACTTTTTAACTGTTTATTGTGGATTTATTCTGAAAGGAATAACAGGAAGTACTTTTGTCATTTAAACCTTCTAACTTTACACTGACTGCAGTTACCTTTTATAACCGCTAGAGGGCGAAGTGTTGCAATCCTTTATTGAAAAACACATCGAATACAATTTGTTATACTATAATATATGATATATAGTATAAAAATATACTATACTATAACGTGCTGACAGAGTACTATAATATATGATATATACTATAATAATATATTAAACTATAACGTGCTGACAGAGTACTATAATATATGATATATAGTATAAAAATATACTATACTATAACGTGCTGACAGAGTACTATAATATATGATATATACTATAATAATATATTAAACTATAACGTGCTGACAGAGTACTATAATGTATGATATATACTATAAAAATATACTATACTATAACAAGCTGACAGAGTACTATAATATATGATATATACTATAAAAATATACTATACTATAACGTGCTGACAGAGCGGCCGTCTTGGTCCAGACCTGGTGACGTCACATACGACCAGTGGAGGTTAGTGGTATTTCAGAATCCTAATTACTAATTCATCACAATCAGTCCAATTTCAATTTCACCCTTTTATTCACTGTACGCGGCTATTTGATTGAATTAAATGTTTGACTATAAATACAGTTTGGATTGTGTGTCCACAGTAGCAAACCTCCAAAGTTGTGATAATGCCCGACTTTTGTTCCACCTGGATGTTCAATTTACAAAAACATTTAGAGAAAAAAGTGTGTGCTGATGGAAGCAGAGAAGTCCCATTTTAATGTGACTTTTTTAACGGTTTACGTCCTTCTGTGTTGTGGCTCTGTCGTCTCCACCTCGTCTCTCTTCATTATTTAGCTTTTTATGTGTAAAACAGCGTAAATGTTACGTGGTGAAAATGCGGCTTACAGAGCCATCGGTAATAAACCACATTATTATCTTCCATCTACAGGTTCAAAACCAAATACCTACAAAGAAAAGATTTTTGCCAAATACAGGGCAGAGGAGACATGAGGTAGTGATTGTGTGGGGATTCAGCATAATGTACGTATATAAAATGGTATATATAATAATGATCATATTGTTTATGATAAGATGTGTATATTTATATATATATATATATATATATATATATATATATATATATATATATATATATATATATATATATATATATATATATATATATATATATATATATTATATATGTTGTATATGTGATACTCACAAAAGTGTTTTTGTAGTAATTATTATTATTGTCATTATTATTGTTTTATCTCCGCTGAAGTCACGTTTTTGGTTTATTGCTATCTTTGGTTTTTGTATCTTTTTATTTTATTATTTCATCCTGCTAAATTGAGAACAAGAAGGAAACACACAAGGACTTTTAGTACCAGAAACGGACACAGGGTGGCAGCACCAGCCCCGGCCCGCGCCACTGGGACTCTTAACAGCGCGACGAGGACGGGAAGCTCATAATCCGTTGGACTGGAGAATGAGCGAGAAGGTCCTCGCTGCAGCACCGCGGAAGGGGGCGGGGCGTCGGACATCACAGGGGCGGGGCGTCGGACATCACAGGGGCGGGGCGTCGGACATCACAGGGGCTGGGCGTCGGACATCACAGGGGCGGGGCCATAGACATATATAAAGGCTAGATGACTCGTCCGCGCTGCTGCCAATGGAGAGCGACGTCGTCACACGGCGGCCATCTTGCCACAGGAGAGCTCGCTCACTTTAACATTGTGTTTAATGGTGCCTGTACTGCTTAAACAACCTTAACTTGCTCAATTCTAGACAGATTTGCAAACTGTGTGGTTTTTTATGAACGTCAGAGATGTAGTTATGACACTGCATACTTGTGAATAATTATAAACATTGAAAAACGTACTTTTATATGAAAATAACCAGAAACAGATAGCTATAACATGGTATTTATATTAAATCAATATTTCCATAGTATTCTTAGTAACATTTATATTTACATTTATATTTACATTATAACATATATACATATACATATTATTACCATATAACATATGTATATATATATATATATATATATATATATATATATATATATATATATATATATATCATTACATTATAACATGTTTATATATTACATTATGATGTATGTATATCATGACATTATAACATCTGTGTATATATATATATAGGGCCTACATGTTATATAGTAATTATATATATATATATATATATATATATATATATATATATATATATATATATATATATATATATATATATATATATATATATATATATATATATATATATATACATATGTTATAATGTAAATATTAATGTTACTAAGAATACTATGGAAATATTGATTTAATATAAATGTCATAGCTATCTGTTTTGGTTATTTTCATATAAACGTACTTTTTTCAATGTTTATAGTTATTCACAAGTATGCATACATCTCTGACGTTCATAACAAACCAAACTGTTTGAAAATCTGTTGAGAATTGAGTAAGTTATGGTTGTTTTGCAGTACAGGCACCATTAAACACAATGTTAAAGTGAGCGAGCTCTCCTGTGGCAAGATGGCTTTGGTACAGTCTGCCTTGTACATTGTCCTGGATGCGCAGTTTGACTACTCCGTTGTAAGTACATTTCGGCACTGAAAATTACATCTTCCAGATTGCATTTTATGTTGTGCACTAAAGTGAAACAAACAATAATTTCAGCTTGACATGCCTGTTCTGCGAAGATGGTGGTGCCTGCTGCTTTTGGAGAACAATACTTTGAACAGGTATAAAAAAGTATTCACTAGATCATACATCTCAATGACCAAAATTATCTCTGTCTATCTCTCTCTATTCTGTCATTGTTATTGAGTGTCATTGTTTTGCCTATTGTCTGTTGGGCACAAAAAATAGTTTACTTTTGTCTCATACAGGCACTTTGAATTAATTTGATAAATGCTTGTCTTAAAGCAATAGATTGATAGTATTTTATATTTAGTTATATAATCTCATGAATGAATAAACACATTAACACAAAACACCTGCTTTTGTTGTCCTTGTCCCTCTTTTGTTGTTGAAAAAATGTAATTTGTATATATGGAATCATTACTACCAATGATTTTTAGTGCTAGCCTACTCATCACACTCAATACCCAATGACAATCTATATATTTTTATTATAATTATGTAATATTAAACATAATAATTATATTACACAAGTATGTTTTATAATCTTATATAATATCTATCTTTGCATATTATGAGTATATATATTAGTGTCACCTTTTGAGTTTAATTACTGAAACAAATTAACTTTTGCACGGTATTCTTATTTTCGGAGATTCATCTGTATATAAATGATGACTTTGAATATAAATTTGCATTTGGAAATGGCCACCAGATGGTTTTGTGTCATTTTGATATCACGCCCCGCCCCTGTGATGTCCGACGCCCCGCCCCTGTGATGTCCGACGCCCCGCCCCCTTCCGCAGGGCTGCAGCGAGGGGTACTAGGAATGAGCAGAGGTGGTCCGGTGTCACTCATTTTATTTGTGTGTTTCCAGGTTGGTTATTTATGTTTTGATGTGACTTCAGATGTTTTTTAAGTTAATATGAAAACCCCGAACATAAAGTGGAAAAGTTACGAGTTCAGTAACAAAGTACAGTGAATCCAAGCGTACGTGACAAATGAGTATGTCAAGATGGCGGCCGCTGCCGCAGCTAGATTGTACTTTTTTATTTATTTATTTTGGCTCCCCGGCATTTGTGGGTTGTTTTTAAGAATAATAATAATACAGTATGATACATGATTCAGGTTGGGCATTATTACTGTGTGTGTGTGTGTGTGTGAGCACAGCAGTCTGTGTGTAGTGTCGTGCTCAGCACTCAAATACGAAGTTACAAGCTAACGGCAGTTACGGCTGTTGCCATGGTAACGCAAGACCGAGTTCAAAGCCAAAAGGTCCAGCTATCGGTCAGCTATGTATTTTAATTTGTGTTAATGTTAGATAACGTGATTTAGTGACTGCAATAATTATTATTCTGTTATTTTAAGTGAACACTTAATTTATTTTATGTACTTTAGGTACAAAAATACTTTTTAAGTAAGAGACAGAAAAGTTTGTACATGATTGCTCAGATTACATGATTAGTGGTGTGTGTTTGAGAAAAGAGTGTACATGATTGATGAGATTACATGATTAGTGATAGACATTTGTGCATGATTACAAAGAAAAGTGTTTGTCTTTGGTTAAATGCAAAGGATATTGGTTTTTTTTGTTGTTTATTTCTGAAAGAAAAACTAAGATATACATTTCCTGGAAATGTCTCATAGATATGGTTGATACCAATGCGTTAATGCAGACAATATACAGAAATAATTAATTGTTGCAGTGAACAGTTAAAGAAAATATGTAAATAAATATAATCCGTTGGACTGGAGAATGAGCAGAGGTGGTCCGGTGTCACTCATTTTATTTGTGTGTTTCCAGTACTCCGGTTTGAGGATTATCTATCTGCTAGCGGCCCAGCCGGGACCCGCTACAGATTCTTGGGGGCTCGTCCGGGATACTTCGGTGCCATTCTACTGGACCGGAAGCCAAGTGGTGATGACAACGCTGACCAGCAACTGGGTGTGAGGGCCACAGCACCCAGCCACCAGCCAACAGCCTATCCAGACGTGGGGACTGCAGCCGTGGAGGAGTGGAGGTCCGTGATCCAGAGCCGAAGGTGCCATCATCAGACGGTGTTGCCAGCCGTGAGGGGAACGAGGAGCCATCATGTCGCACAGTGGGAGGAAAAGCCTGGTGTGGAGCATCAGGAAGAGCTTACTCACTTTGTCAGTTGAAGAGCTTCTTCGGGTCGCCAGCGCGGTGGATTCAACGTTGAAAGTGGACCAGACAGAGCTTGTGGAAGGAGATCAGGAGGTGTATTACGACTGCATTCACTCGTTCATTTATAGCAAGGAGTTACTTGAAACAGAAGACCAGGGGATGGTCCAGTTGCTAATGTTGAAAGACACTATTGATGAAATAGTAAAAAGTCGTGATGATGATAGGTGATGAAGCATTTTGACCATTTGGCCCCCCTGCAGGGACACAACGACGCCTTGCAGATTGCTCAAGCCCCCCCTTATGCTCATAGACATGCGGGTCCCAGTTCCTGGGGACCCCTGCCGGGACATTGTCACGCAAGGTCCGGCGTTCTGCATCCCTGCCGAGACTTCCAGCCCCCACAGAGACAAAGAACATATACGGACTTCCTGATTACTCAGGGGTGGTCCCAAAGCTAAAAGTCCCACCTCTCACTGGGCTGGTTTATTCCTGTAACTTTTGTATAAAAACCCTTTGGACAAAGCAATTGGGGTCGACACACCAAATACAGACTCGATCTGCGATGGTCATGTCGACCGCCGGCTGAACTGATTAAAACCTCTCTATACCACGAGCGGACTTCTGAACTGGTTTTTGATAAATTCCACAACAATTTTGGTGCAGGTGACCCGGATTGACAATAAACCTTCGACGGAAACTCCTTTTCCAGACCAACGACACAACCAGCGACTCTATCTAAATTTTCAAAGGTAAGGGATCCATTTAAATCCCAAATTATTGTTTCTGGGCTGTTGTCGAAAGTCTGTGAACTGGAGTGCCAGAGAATGGTTGATGTCATCCTTAAATTTAGGTAAGTCCGCTGTGTGGTTGTGAAGGTTATATTTTATTATTATTTTGTGTTATTGGGAACGTTATTGTAGAGATGTTTTTAGGAACGCTGGCAATTTCATAACACTTGAATTTGATTGTGTTGTGAGAATGTTCTGCTTCTCCTGCCTTAAGAATCTGACTCGCTCTTCTAAAAAGGTTTAATATCTCTGGTAACATTAAGGAAATAATGGCCAGAATGCCATGTTGGTCTGAGTAGTCCAGTGGGACTTATAGCATATGCAGGACTTGAGGTCCAAAAAGTAAGTGTTGGAACACTGATATATTTGTGAGAAATAGACATACTGTATGTAGAGAAACTGTTTTATTTTATAAGTCGGGATGACACGCTCTCCCAAAATGAGGTATATTTCATTGCTGCAAGAATCGACTTGCTCTTCTTGCACCAACAGGAATGATTTCTATGCTCTGTCAAGTGAAGTTTTTCAGTTCTTTAATTACATGTATGGTAATCACGGTACCGATAGTTTTATTTGTTAGTTTTGTTTGTTACTCAGTTAATATTAAATATTGTTAAAATAACTAAAAAGCACTTCAAACTCCCTCAGATTTTTGGAGGGATGAAGGTAGACGCCGTAATGCAGAATCTCAAATAGCTTCGCTTACTGATCAAAATAAAAAGCTGATGGCTAGAAGGATTTAAAAACACAACGCAGACGAAAAAGAAATTAGAGAACCAGTTAAATGATAAAATCAAAACCTTTATCCGGTGAAACTGATTAAAGAATCAAATGACGATGACACTTCTGATGACGACTGGATTTTACAAAAAATCCAAGATCTCTTGCCTACAAAATTTGGAGCCAAATAATGGTAAGAGATTTTAAATTAATAAACAAAATGGCTAGAGGAAACAGCGGTTAAACTAACTTTGCCACATGATTTGAAAAGTAAAGTACTTGATGCGCAAAGTACTTGATGCTTGTAGAATTCCCTTTTAATCCCACAGCTGTTGCCAAAATCACACCAGAGCAAGCTCAGACTTTTTTTCACAGTATTTATTGCCTTAACAGTTCAAAGGGAAAATTGATAATCCCAGGGAACTTTATGCTAAAACAATTTTGACAGCAAAAGAGAATTGTGGTCTGTCACGAGATCAGATGTGGTCTGTCACGAGATCAGATTGATGGATTCCCTCCAGGGTACATGCAAAATATATATTTGCTAATTGCCCTCCACAAAGGGTAGGCCTGGATAAAAAAAAAAAAAAAGAATCTGAAATGTATGAAAATACTAATGTCTTTTTCAAAAGTGTTTCCTACACAGGTTGAGCGCTGAGAGGAGGCGCAGAGGAAACAGCCAATGATCGGCTCCCATTGGGGTGAGCCAAATCAGAACATCCCAATTTACATAATCTTATCCTGCCTATGGTAAAATTCATCATGTAAGTGCATGGAAATCTGTCTGTGGCCTACTATAACGTCTCTGAATGCATGTATAACTAATCTCTAACTAGAGGTGTCAAGTAACGAAGTACAAATACCTCATTACCTTACTTAAGTAGAACTTTTGGTTGTGTATGCTTCACTGGAGTAATTATTTTTCAGACGGTTTTTACTTTTACTCCTTACATTTTCACGCAATTATCTTTACTTTTTACTCCTTACGTTTTAAATAACAGCCTTACTCTATTTCATTTCGGCCTTTAAAAAAACTATCCAGTTAAATTGTGCCATCCGGATAGAGTGAATTTGGTTGTGGTTGGATGAGAAGTATAAACATATTTGGTTTGTACGTGTCTGCTCTCTGAAACACATGTTAATGCTCAATAGTACACATATATGGTTCTTTAATATATTTGCATTATACTAAGATGCATTCATTTTCAATGGCTTTTAGCCTTAATGGTTTTTCCCCGCTTATATTACTTTTACTTTTATACTTTAAGTACTTTTGAAACCAGTACTTTATACTTTTACTAGAAAAAAAAAATGTATATATAATAAATTTTGAGTTGATACTTCAACTTCTACAGGAGTATTTTTGAACTCTAATATCTATACTTCTACCTGAGTAATGAATGTGAATACTTTTGACACCTCTGTCTTTAACACTCGTCCTGACCTTTCCTGTTTTCCTCACTGACGGCTCTGCTTATAAAAAATGGAATACCATACGCAGGTTATACAATTTGTGATAATTCTTAATTGTTGAAAGCGCCCCCCTCTCCAGCTCCACCCAAGTAGATGAAACTATATATACTGATCAAAAGGTAAAACTGTTACAATCTATACAGATTCCAGATATGCTTTTGGTTGTGTATATTGTATTTTATAGATTTTATATATTGTGGGCGAACCGAGCATTTATCTCATCCTCGGAGATAAATGTGGTTAATTGATTGGTGAACTGTTACAAGCCTGTCAACTACCTTCATCTATTGCTTTGTTAAATGTGAAGCCCACACCCAGTCCAACCCTGTTTTCACTAGGCAATGCTTCAGCTGACCATGCAGCAAAAGAAACTGCCAAATTTGGCTTACCTGTCTATGTAAAACTTTGCCCTTCTATACCCACTAACGACCTGGTTTCTCCTAATGATGTAGCTCTCCTACAAGAAGACTACTGAGGTGAAGGAAAAACGGATTGTAGCATTCCCATGGTTGTAAAAATGTAAATAATTTGTGGGTCAGCAACGACGGCCGCGTTGTTGCACCCACATCCTTGTACCCGTGATAGCTGATGAGCAAAAGGGGGAATGTGTCAGATAGTGTTGAAAGACTGATAAGCTCCAAGATTTGCATCCTATAAAAATATTGCAAACATTATCAACACTTCCCCCCACCGTGATTTTTTTTTTGAAGCTCTGCAAATAGACATTATGTGAGGGATATGAAATTATTCTTGTATGAAAATGTTCATGTATGAAAATGTTTTTGTATGTGCAGAGAATTTTAAACTGGACTTAAATGGACAATGTTGACACCTGTTAACACCCATTAGGAAGCACAAAACTCACGCTTCATGAAAGGATTATGGGTAGACCTATGACCATACCAAGCAATTCAGTTCTGTATATATGAAGAAGATGGACTTCCATGCCATGGATGAATCCATGATATCATTCTGTTGTACTCTAAACTTTTGCTGTCCAGTCAATCCACAGACAAGTAAAAGCTGTCCAGTCTCCTCCTAGTGACAAACCGTGCCATAACCTCCAACCCGGCAACTGGGTCTGTGTCAGGGAGTTCCGACGGAAAAACGCCCTGAAACCTCGCTGGTCTATACCTCAACACGTCCTGCTCACCACCAACACCGCCGTCAAGTGTGAGGGGCGTCTAACCTGGTTCCACGCATCCCACTGCAAGAACACAACTCCTCGACCATGCAGCGGAAACCAGCCGATTCCTTCTTCTTCCTGCCCGGAAGTAGCTGAGCTCCAGCACCTGGGACCTCTGCAGAGGAGCAGGGGAGCAGGGGAGCAGGGGAGCAGGGGAGCAAAGGAGCAGCACAGGCCAAACTGTGACTCCACATGCTCTCCTTCTGAAGAACCGCTTGTTAAGCCTAAAACCAGCCAAAATCCACTATTATAGCTACCTTGCTACAATGGTTAATCGCTGTTCCATACCTCTACCAAAGGATGTTTACTGGATTTGTGGCGTGAAGGCTTGTGAATATCTTCCAAACGGTTGGTCTGGAATATGTGGTCTGGGCCATGCGGTACCAGCCATGAGAATCGTTCACATTGTTAGAAGAGAATTGTACACACACACACAAACACCATGGACAAGATTTTTTGGTGCCCTCGTTCCAAATTACGGAGTCATGGCAGCTTTGGAACAGATAAGAGATTTATCCCATGCAGTTGAAGATTAGCCAACACCACTGCAAAAGACATGCCTATGCTCTCACAAGAAATGACTGCTTTAGGGATGATGGATTTATTAGCTTCTCAAGGGGGAACTTGTGCTGTCATTAAAACTGAATGTTGTACATTTATACCCGCAATGCCACAGTCCAAGAAATAACGCATCACTTGAAAGATATTGCCAAAATGTTACATACACCTGTCATAAGTAGTTTGTTTCATTGGTTTAAAGAACAGTTAGGACACGTTGGTTACTTGATTTTTGAATTTGCTTTGTTGGCTTGTTGTTATTTGGTTTCCGACCACATGTCTAAGGTTTACTTGCAAACATATGTATCACTCAAACTATTACTAAAATGATGTACTCCACTGTAAAAAAAAAAAAAAAAAAAAAAAAATTGTGAATTGATGAAGCATTTTGACCATTTGGCCCCCCTGCAGGGACACAACGACGCCTTGCAGATTGCTCAAGCCCCCCCTTATGCTCATAGACATGCGGGTCCCAGTTCCTGGGGACCCCTGCCGGGACATTGTCATGCAAGGTCCGGCGTTCTGCATCCCTGCCGAGACTTCCAGCCCCCACAGAGACAAAGAACATATACGGACTTCCTGATTACTCAGGGGTGGTCCCAAAGCTAAAAGTCCCACCTCTCACTGGGCTGGTTTATTCCTGTAACTTTTGTATAAAAACCCTTTGGACAAAGCAATTGGGGTCGACACACCAAATACAGACTCGATCTGCGATGGTCATGTCGACCGCCGGCTGAACTGATTAAAACCTCTCTATACCACGAGCGGACTTCTGAACTGGTTTTTGATAAATTCCACAACATAGGCCATTACTAAAGGTAGTAAATGATACTGAGGAAAATGCTGTACAAAATGGTGAACAGTCTGTTGATTTTGTTGATTTGTCTGATGGTTCTGTCATTAACCAAACACCCCAGAAAATCACCACAGACGCTCACGTTCAGATTCACCACACACCAATTTCAGTCAGTACTGCATCACCTAGTGATATTGCACCTGACACAGCAAACACTAATTTGCTTAAAGTACTAGCTGGCTATGAAGAGCTGAGCAAGAAACTCATACAGTGTATGCCAGTACATGCTGCACCGCCACAGACACATCTGCTCCCGCCCCCTGTCCTGCCCAGGCAACCGAGCAGCAATCCACTGGCTGAACCTGCCTCTCAGTCAGCTCGCGAGGGGATGGTGTCTATGAGGGAACTCAGCTACCTACCCAGGAGAGAGTTCAAAGTTCAAGGCGGTCAGGTTGGTGATCAAAACTCTGACATCAGCTACAACAATGTGTGCAAACAAATGGAGGATGGAATCAGGGAAGGATTTTCTGATTCAGAGATTGTGCGTGGTGTTCTCAAAATCATAAGACCAGGCATATTCAAGGAGATGTTGATAAATAAAGACGACATAACAGTAGCTGAACTCAAGGGGTTTCTCCAAACTCACCTAAGAGAAAAAAACAGCACAGAGTTATTCCAAGAGTTGATGTGCACGAAACAAGAAGAAAACGAGACACCACAACAATTCCTCTACCGAGTAATTGGTTTAAAACAACGCATCCTATTCACATCAAAGCTGACTGACACAGACATTAAATACTCTGCTGCTACTGTACAAGATGTTTTTCTGCACACAGTATACCAAGGCTTTGGACACAAACACACTGACATACGCAGAGAACTCAAACCTTTGTTGTCAAGCAGCGGTGTCACAGACGAGATGATCCTGCGCCATGTGATGAAAATCACCAGTGAAGAAAATGAGCGGATGAAAAGACTTGGCTCTTCCCGCCGACAGACTGTAACAAATACACACAGCGTGCAGCTTGAACCTGATGAGGTAAAGAAACCAACCTCAAAGTCAGCGAGTGGTGAGTCCAAAACAAACCAAATTAAATCAGATCCCATGAGAGATCTCACGTCCAAAGTAGAGGAGCTCACCAAACTCGTCATGTCCATGCAAAAGCAAAGTGAACAACAGCCAAAATATTATGAAAATCGGTACAGTCAAAATAGAACACAAGCTAAACGTGGGAAAGCATATGGTTGTCCAAGTTGTGTGGAACAAGGCAGACATGATTGTAAACATTGTTTCATATGTGGAGATGAAGGACACCGTGCAGCAGGCTGCCTGAAACGACCAAGGAAGCAGGAAAACTTCAACCGGCCACTGGAGGGGGACATCTAGTGACCGAGTCTGGAAGTAAGTCCCAACCAGCAGGTGAGGCCAAAAGAACACCCCCCTTTTTGCCCCAGACCCCAGTAATGACAAACACAAAGGGTCACTGCACACAGGTAGCACAGCCCCCTCCTCAACTACCCCGTGTAGCTAAAGCCAACGCTGTTGCTACCCTCATTGGAAAAAGGGCCCTAGTTCAGAGCTATCTAAATGGCTTGCCAGTGACCTCACTGCTAGACTCCGGGTCACAAGTTAGTATAGTCAGCCGTGCTTGGAAAGACGAATACTTACCTGACCTCAACACTCGCCCAATTTCAGAGATCTTAGGACAGGAGGAACTGAGAGTCATGGCAGCAAATGGTGGCCTCATTCCATAT
This sequence comes from Cololabis saira, assembly GCF_033807715.1. Classification (NCBI taxonomy): domain Eukaryota; kingdom Metazoa; phylum Chordata; class Actinopteri; order Beloniformes; family Belonidae; genus Cololabis; species Cololabis saira. The sequence goes on from NC_084608.1 coordinate 35,212,801, forward strand.
GACGGGTGGGTTCCTATCACAGTTAACTTGCCAGGGAATTTGGATCCCAACCTGTCCCTTAGTGTCCCATTTCTCATCAGCAGCCACCCCATGGACAGACCATTAATTGGCTTTAATGTTTTGGAAGTGTTAATATGTGGCCAACCAGAGGAGCTAATACCAGTACTTGCTAGCCTACTTAGAAATGCTATATCTGTCACCAGCGAAACAGCTGAAGCTCTCGTCAACTTTGTCCACACGTCAAAGCCAGTCATGCAGCAGGGACGCCTGAGAACAGGGGCCAGAGACATTGTACTCCCAGCTGGTAAAGTGTCGTGGGTGAAGTGTAGAGTCCCGCCACACATGGGCACCTCTACCCCATTGGTGTTGTTTGAAGCGGATGAGGACAGTCTGTCATCTGAACAGTGGGACATAGGACCAGGTTTGTTGCAAATTCAAAATCCAGCCAGACCCTATGTCACCATTCCTATTGGCAACAACACAAATCATGACATCACAGTGCCACGTAAAACAGCGCTCGGGATCCTGCAACATGTGGAAAATATTGTAGAGGCAGATATCCCTGACAAATCACAGCCTGCAGTAAAATGTGATGTTACCACCTCTCATGTCCACAGCTCAGACTCACCCCTGTGGCACCCGCCTGTGAACCTCGACCACCTGGAGGAAGAGCAGCAGGAGGCAGCTAGGAGGATGCTGTATGAGGAGTCAAACGTCTTTGCCAGGGATGGAGACGACATCGGCTGCATTCCAAATCTGCAGATGGTGATCAACCTCAAAGACGATGTCCCGGTGCAGAGAGCGTACACATCTATCCCTAAACCACTGTTCAAAGAGGTAAAGGAATACATTCAAGATCTCATTGTCAAGGGATGGATAGTGAAGTCTAATTCTGCCTATTCTGCCCCAGTTGTGTGTGTGAGGAAAAAGGACGGCTCTTTGCGCCTCTGTATAGACTATCGTCTCCTAAATCAAAAGACTGTACCTGACAGGCACCCACTGCCAAGAATACAAGATTTGACGGACACACTTGGTGGATATTCGGTCTTCAGCATTCTTGACCAAGGTAAAGCTTACCACCAGGGGTTTGTGGCAGAGGGGTCCCGCCATCTCACCGCCTTCATCACACCCTGGGGGCTTTACGAATGGACACGAATCCCATTCGGACTGTCAAATGCGCCGGCAGCTTTTCAGAGGAGCATGGAGGAGATGTTGGGCTCCTTGAGAGACGAGTACTGCATTCCGTACCTGGATGACCTACTGTGCTACTCCAGATCCTTCAGTGACCACGTGGAGGTGATTCGAAAGGTTCTCCAAGCACTGCAGCAACATGGGGTGAAGCTTCGGGCAGAGAAGTGCGAGATGTTCCAGAAGGAGGTCCGCTATGTTGGACGTTTGGTGTCGGCCGAGGGAGTTCGAGTTGACCCCAAAGACATCTACGCAGTGCTAGCTTTAAAGGACAAACCGCCCAAAACTATCGGTGAGCTCCGCCAGGTCCTAGGCTTCCTGAGCTATTATCGCTCCTACGTACAGGATTTTGCCAAGATAGCAAAACCGCTGTATGAGCTGCTCCAAGTTAAGTCCTCCATGCCCCAACCCCTCCCACGTCACAACAAGTCCAAAGGTCCCCAACTCCCGTCCAAGACGCCCATCGAGTGGAAAGCTGACCACCAAAGCACCCTGGAAAGGCTAATCAGCATGCTGACCAACCCCCCGGTACTCGCGTACCCCAACTTCGAGGAACCATTCGTCCTGCACACCGATGCATCGGAGAAGGGGCTCGGCGCCATTCTCTATCAGCAGCAAGGTGAAAAACTGCGAGTAATCGGATATGGATCAAGAACTCTGACACCAGCAGAAAAGAACTACAGGCTTCACAGCGGAAAACTTGAGTTCCTCGCTCTGAAGTGGGCAGTGTGTGAGAAATTCAGAGACTACCTCTTCTACGCTCCACACTTCACCATCTACACTGATAATAACCCACTCACCTACGTCATGAGCACCGCAAAACTCAATGCAGTGGGACATCGCTGGGTTGGAGAATTGTCAGAGTTCCGCTTCATCATTAAATACAGACCTGGAAAAAACAATATCGACGCTGATACACTCTCACGCATCCCACTCGATATTGACAGCTATGTCACAACATGCACTGAGGAGCTGTCACAGGACGTTCTGCATGCAACCTGGGAAGGAGGCAGAGCAGCTCAGAGGAAGGATGTGGCATGGGTCGCTGCGCTCTACACCTCCTCTGCTGATGTAAGGCCACAGCTTCATCCACTGTTGCCTGAAATAAGCCTTGAAGAACTGGCAAAAGCCCAACGGGAGGACCCTGAGATAGGAGAAATAATAAGGCTGAAAGAAACCAACAGTGTTCTCACCAAGGAGGTCAAGAGGTCGGTGGGTGGGCTCACTCGCAAGCTCCTTCATGAGTGGAGTCAACTGCATTTGGAGAACGGAGTCCTGTACCGCCGCACATCAGAAAGAAGACAGCTGGTACTACCTGTCAAATACCGGTCAGTTGCGCTGAAACATCTCCATGACAACATGGGTCATGTGGGGACAGAACGTGTGCTCCACCTCGCCAGAGAACGTTTCTATTGGCCATACATGAAGAAATGTATTGAGGACTATGTCACAAGAAAATGCAGCTGCATAAAACAAAAGAAACCCACCACACATGTCCGTGCACCGATGGGGGGTCTGACTTCCTCTTCCCCTCTTGATCTTGTTTGTATAGACTATCTACACCTGGAAAAGAGCAAAGGTGGCTTTGAGTACATTCTGGTAGTAATCGACCACTTTACCAGATTTGCTCAAGCTTACCCTACCAAAAACAAATCAGGACAAACTGCAGCTGAACGAATATACAACGACTACATACCTCGTCTCGGATATCCAAACCGCCTCCACCACGACCAGGGACGTGAGTTCGAGAACAACCTTTTCCGCACCCTTGGACGGCTGTCAGGGGTCGGACACTCACGAACGTCCCCATATCACCCTCAATGTAACCCCGCTGAGCGGTTCAACCGCACATTGTTACAAATGTTACGGACACTTACAGACAGGGAAAAGGAGAGATGGAAGGAGCATTTACCACAGATGATACATGTATATAACTGCACTCGTCACGAGTCCACCGGGTACTCACCTCATTACCTGCTGTATGGACAACATCCCCGTCTCCCTGTGGATCTCCTGTTTGGACTGCTGGAGAACAATGGTTCAGTGACACACAGAGGTTACGTGGAGAAATGGTCAAAGAGGATGAAAGAAGCGTACAAGATCGCAAACAAAGCCAGCTTGTCGTCAAGTGCAAAGAACAAATCCTACTATGATCAAAAGGCGAAGGGAGTGGTCCTCAAACCAGGGGATCGAGTACTGGTTCGGAACATGGGTGAGCGCGGTGGACCCGGTAAACTTCGCTCGTACTGGGAGAAGAGGATTTACCTGGTGAAGGAACAAATCTCCGACAACCCAGTATATGTCATCCACCCTGAGGGAGACCCAAGTGCAAGACACAGAACCATGCACAGAAATCTGCTACTTTTAGTCAATGACTTACCTGTCGAGAGCCCAGCACTGTCAGCTGTTCCAGCTGTAACACCCCCTCAGAGACGAAAACAACCAGAACAGAGGGCAGGCCCTACTGAAAACGACGTGATGTCAGACACAGATGAAGAGGATGAGCAGACGGGAGGTTACTGGTTGAGAACACCTGTTGTCAGGATGGAAAGTGATCAATCTGGACGTGACAGACCAACAGCCGCAGGAGGTCAAAGGTCAGTGTCAAACCATTCCCCCCTGCAGTTCCTGTTCAGACCCTGTGGAAATCAATGGATACATACTTACCGGATGTGACAAACCTACCTGAAAGTGAGCACACACAAACGTTCCCTGTAAAAGAAAGAGAAGTGGAGTTTGTGGATGATAAATGGCAGACTCAGCCTCAGCTTGAAGAGGATGAACAAAATGACCATGCTGACCACACACAGGTGGAAAGATCGAGCTCTCCCCCTGTAGGGACTCTGCCTACAGAAGATGGACACAGGGAGGTGAGGAGGTCAGCCAGGGAGAGGAGGCCAAGACCAACTTTCACTTATGAGTCACTGGGCCAGCCTTCCATACAAACCCATGTAGACTCTGTCTCACCACAGATTGCCCCATTCTCCCTGCCTTTCATGGCCCACATGCCCAAACAGTTCATCTCACCTGCTCCTTACACGCCACACATGTACATGCCCTACACATACTACATTCCACTTACCACACAAGTGTATTAAAGGGGCAAAAGATAATTTTTTTTTGGGTAGTAGCAAATGTCGGGAGCCATTTTTGTTTGTCGGGGTGGATGTGATACTCACAAAAGTGTTTTTGTAGTAATTATTATTATTGTCATTATTATTGTTTTATCTCCGCTGAAGTCACGTTTTTGGTTTATTGCTATCTTTGGTTTTTGTATCTTTTTATTTTATTATTTCATCCTGCTAAATTGAGAACAAGAAGGAAACACACAAGGACTTTTAGTACCAGAAACGGACACAGGGTGGCAGCACCAGCCCCGGCCCGCGCCACTGGGACTCTTAACAGCGCGACGAGGACGGGAAGCTCATAATCCGTTGGACTGGAGAATGAGCAGAGGTGGTCCGGTGTCACTCATTTTATTTGTGTGTTTCCAGGTTGGTTATTTATGTTTTGATGTGACTTCAGATGTTTTTTAAGTTAATATGAAAACCCCGAACATAAAGTGGAAAAGTTACGAGTTCAGTAACAAAGTACAGTGAATCCAAGCGTACGTGACAAATGAGTATGTCAAGATGGCGGCCGCTGCCGCAGCTAGATTGTACTTTTTTATTTATTTATTTTGGCTCCCCGGCATTTGTGGGTTGTTTTTAAGAATAATAATAATACAGTATGATACATGATTCAGGTTGGGCATTATTACTGTGTGTGTGTGTGTGTGTGAGCACAGCAGTCTGTGTGTAGTGTCGTGCTCAGCACTCAAATACGAAGTTACAAGCTAACGGCAGTTACGGCTGTTGCCATGGTAACGCAAGACCGAGTTCAAAGCCAAAAGGTCCAGCTATCGGTCAGCTATGTATTTTAATTTGTGTTAATGTTAGATAACGTGATTTAGTGACTGCAATAATTATTATTCTGTTATTTTAAGTGAACACTTAATTTATTTTATGTACTTTAGGTACAAAAATACTTTTTAAGTAAGAGACAGAAAAGTTTGTACATGATTGCTCAGATTACATGATTAGTGGTGTGTGTTTGAGAAAAGAGTGTACATGATTGATGAGATTACATGATTAGTGATAGACATTTGTGCATGATTACAAAGAAAAGTGTTTGTCTTTGGTTAAATGCAAAGGATATTGGTTTTTTTTGTTGTTTATTTCTGAAAGAAAAACTAAGATATACATTTCCTGGAAATGTCTCATAGATATGGTTGATACCAATGCGTTAATGCAGACAATATACAGAAATAATTAATTGTTGCAGTGAACAGTTAAAGAAAATATGTAAATAAATATAATCCGTTGGACTGGAGAATGAGCAGAGGTGGTCCGGTGTCACTCATTTTATTTGTGTGTTTCCAGTACTCCGGTTTGAGGATTATCTATCTGCTAGCGGCCCAGCCGGGACCTGCTACATATATGTATATTATTTATAATTGCTCTGGTATATTATTTATCATAATATTTAGAATGCTCAGGTGTAATATTGCAATGAAGTGCTGTAATATTTTTATAATGTAATAACAAGTATATTTTTTGAGAAAGTAAAGCTTGCTGTTATATTTATTTTTATTTTGTATTCAAGCTAAATTGAAATAGAAACAAGCGTTAGGACCTCATAAGTTTTTACTTCCTCCTTTTCGGGCATGAAGGTTTATTTCCCTTTGATTTGTTTAATGACTGTTTATTTGTATCCTTTTCTGATGTTTTGTGTAATTGTTTTTCTTTTTTATTTAATATGTTCGAAATAAAGATTCCAATCAATTATTATTTATATGTTTAATATTACTTGCATTAAGTATAAAGCTCATGAGTGTGTTGAAAATTGTCTGTTTGATAGGAAAAGGTTCGTCTATTGACCAACGTGGTGATGCAGTGTCCAACTCTCACCAGCAGAGGGCGCTGCACTGTGTTCGGGGACAATGGAAGTCTCGCGGGATTACAGTGAGAACGAGAACACACTTGAGAGAGAAGACGTGTGCGGCGTAACGAGGATAAGTAATACTTATTTCTTGCTGTTTGCAGGTAAGAATGGAGAGTTATAACCGTGTACTTGATGGGTGAATGTGTAATGTGTGAGTTTATGCTTAGATTTTATGTTTGTATTGTTGATAAACGTAAACCTAACGGAATCAGCCGGTGGGGCTCGTTGCCTAGCAACCGCGTAAGGCGGGAAAAAGCTCTGAGCCCGGACTGCTGGAATAGAGTTCATAGATGAATCAATAAGTTCAGATAGACACAGAACTGATATTAAATGTAGAGTTCATAGATGAATCAATAAGTTCAGATAGACACAGAACTGATATTAAATGTAGAGTTAATAGATGAATCAATAAGTTCAGATAGACACAGAACTGATATTAAATGTAGAGTTCATAGATGAATCAATAAGTTCAGATAGACACAGAACTGATATTAAATGTAGAGTTCATAGATGAATCAATAAGTTCAGATAGACACAGAACTGATATTAAATGTAGAGTTCATACATGAATCAATAAGTTCAGATAGACACAGAACTGATATTAAATGTAGAGTTTAGGGTTACCACCTTTCAGAAATAGAAATAAGGGACACCCCGATTTCAGCAGTGCAGGCGCCAAAAAAAGGGACATCCCCAAAACTTCTAAACTGCATAGAAATGTATTTATTTTATATTAAAAAACAAAATGCTTTGATTTAAAGTTTAAAGTGCTTTAATAGCATTTAATTTGCATGACTGTCAGACAGCCAACCCTAATAGCAACTGAAATAGCCTCCCATGATGTGTACGTCCATCAGCCCAGATGTAGAATATGACCTACAGGTTAAGGTCGGAACATTAGAATATGGTGTAAAAGTTAATTTATTTCAATAATTCAACTAGAATATGGTGTGAAAGTTAATTTATTTCAATAATTCAACTAGAATATGGTGTAAAAGTTAATTTATTTCAATAATTCAACTAGAATATTGTGTAAAAGTTAATTTACTTCAATAATTCAACTAGAATATGGTGTAAAAGTTAATTTATTTCAATAATTCAACTAGAATATGGTGTAAAAGTTAATTTATTTCAATAATTCAACTAGAATATGGTGTAAAAGTTAACTTATTTCAATAATTCAACTAGAATATTGTGTAAAAGTTAACCTATTTCAATAATTCAACTAGAATATGGTGTAAAAGTTAATTTATTTCAATAATTCAACTAGAATATGGTGTAAAAGTTAATTTATTTCAATAATTCAACTGAAAAGGTGAAACTAATATATTACATATTCTCATTACACGCAAAGCAAGATGTGTTAAACCTTTATTTGTTATTATTTTGATGATTGATTTGTTTATTGATTTCATAATATTGAGATTTTTTCATTTGGGGTTTTCATAAACTGTGAGCCATAATTACCAAAATTATAACAAATAAAAGCTTGAAATATCTCACTTTGAATGTAGTGGGAAATAATATATTTGTTTCACCTTTAGTTGAATTTACTAAGAATTAAGTTTAGCAATATATTCAAATTTTCCGACCTCCACCTGTAGATTATGACATCAATAAATAAGAGCATAATATGTGTGTGTATTGGTTAAATAAGGAACGCAACTTTTAATTCCTAATTACGGAACAATTCCGTATTTTAAGGGACGGGTGGCGACCCTAGTAGAGTTCATAGATGAATCAATAAGTTCAGATAGACACATAACTGATATTAAATGTAGAGTTCCTAGATGAATCAATAAGTTCAGATAGACACAGAACTGATATTAAATGTAGAGTTCATAGATGAATCAATAAGTTCAGATAGACACAGAACTGATATTAAATGTAGAGTTCATAGATGAATCAATAAGTTCAGATAGACACAGAACTGATATTAAATGTACAAGATGAGACGACTGGTCTGGAAATACAACGTACCGGTCATGATTATTATGAATGAATTAATTAATGAATTTTTATTTCGAACATGTATATACAATGAAAGTAAAATAAAAAAAGATAAACATTTACATCTTCATATAAACATATGTTCCAAAAGGAGTAGGAAGAAGTGTACACTTTTTCCTAGTTCCTACCCCTTTATAACACTATGGATTTACATTATTGCTATTATTATTATGGAGGATTTTTTGTGCCAAAATTAAATAAATAAATACATCATTAATTAATTAAATTGGGAATGAAATATATCAATAATTAATTAAATGTGTCATTAATTAATTAAAATTAGAATGAAATATGTCATTAATTAATTAAAATACAATTCATTTTAAGTAAAAATATATATTTATTGTTTCAGCATTTAATTAATTAATGACACATTTAATTAATGATTTCGTGTTGCGTGTGAATCGTGAAATGTAAAACTGCATTTAATTAATTAATGACATATTTAATTAATGATTTCGTGTTGCTGAATCATGAAATGTAAATGTAAAACTGTCAGTTTCACTCGTCAAACTCAGTGGGCGGATTCCAAACACCTGATTGGTTCTCCTGCACATCCAGTCAAGGCAAATCGAATCCACATAATGGATTGTTGCAGGGCTTCGGGACAGATTCTGATAAACTAGGGCCGCGTTCAGACTGCAGGCAAATCTGATTCATCTCTGATTCCTTCTCATATCCGATTTTCAGGGCTGACTGTCCACACTGTTTTTAGCAAGTGTCCAAATCGGATCTGGCTCTGTTCAGACTGGGCCACATCATTGACTGATCTGACGGGTTGCCGTAGCAACGACGTCGGAGCGGAGGCGTCACCCAGCGCGTGTATTGTGTGAAGTCATGCATTTCTTTTATATATATAAAAAAATCCCAAAATATCTGTACCGTTTCTGATTGGGTCGGCACTGCGCATCATTTTTAGACATAAAAATGAACGCATACCGCAAAAGTTGTGTCTCGGCGGAGGAACCGACGTCCCAGCAAAATGAGAAACAGAAAAGTGTTCAGAACAAAACCACCAGCAAACTAACAAACCAACCAACAAAGCTCAGAGTTAACAAAACGAACCAGAAATATTACAACTATAATAATATATAATAACTATATAAAATATATATATATATATATATATATATATAACTATATATATATATATATATATATATATATATATATATATATATATATATATATATATATAATAACTATAATACAACTCTATTAAAATAGAAAATAGAAAACATGTTATTATTGCAGGTTTAACATAGGTTTTGAGCATATGGGTATTATATTTCCATCATTAGGGAGAACCCCTATGACTAAATCATCACTGTCTAATGTTCTATCTAATGACAGAATTATCACTGTTTCAGCAGGTCTCTAAGGTTTATAATTCAGATTAATTTTCGTTTACATATAACATTGTTTGTAGTCATTTTAGTGCAATTTAAAGCTTATTTCTACAAATAAAATCAGCACTGTAGGCAGCGATCTTGGACCAGCGGCCACTCTGATTGGTCCAGCACGCTCACGTGACAATGTCGAAGCACTTTGTGTCAACTCCGCCTCTGGAAATAGTTCCACTTTTAAAACGTCGTTTGTGAAGTCAGTTTCCCGAGATCGGACTTCGACGACTAGATAAATGCTTCGCATCAATAGCTGTATATGTTGAAGTGAATGGCATGAGATAATAAGTCGTGCGCACGAGATACAGTAAGTCGCACACGCGAGATAAAAAGTCGTGCGCACGAGATAACAATAATAATTTCCATGTCAGCTCCAGGGCTCCGTACAGACCAAAGCAGTGGATTCCACTAGATTTGTGTTAGCTCCGCCCACTGAGTTTGACGAGTGAAACTGACAGTTTTACATTTACATTTCATGATTCAGCAACACGAAATCATTAATTAAATGTGTCATTAATTAATTAAATGCAGTTTTACATTTCATGATTCACACGCAACACGAAATCATTAATTAAATGTGTCATTAATTAATTAAATGCTGAAACTGAATGAATTGTATTTTAATTAATTAATGACATATTTCATTCTAATTTTAATTAATTAATGACACATTTAATTAATTAATGATATATTTCATTCCCAATTTAATGAATTAATGATGTATTTATTTATTTAATTTTGGCACAAAAAATCCTCCATATATTATATCTACACAATATCCATATAAATATAATCTACATAAATACTCTGCAAACATGCCTATTATTACATAATTATCTATATAAGTAGATAGACAATATAAATATTACATAAATGTTACATCAATATCTAGAAAATACAACTATTATATACATCTATATAAATATACACTATATAAACTACATAAATATCCCTATAAATATATATGTGCTACATACCCAATAAATATACAGTATAACATACATTACATCATTTCAACTATCCCTCTAGGAGGAAGAGGAAGAGGAAGAGGAGGAAGAGGAGGAGGAGGAGGAAGAGGAGGAGGAGGAGGAGGAGGAGGAAGAGGAGGAGCAGCAGCAGCTCTGCAGGTGAAAAACACCTGACAGGTTCAAAGGTCAGAGTTCAGAGTCCATGTGGACGTGGACGGAGCAGCAGAGGAACCAGGTGAGTGTTTGTTCCTTATTTTTCTGCTGCTGTTAAAGTGTCTGAGACTGAAACTAAAGAACTAAATAGTTCGGGGACACGGTGGAGCAGCTGGTAGTGCAGCGTCTCACAGCAAGAAGGTCCTGGGTTCAATTCCTGCCGGGGACTCTGTAGACGCTGAGTGTGTGTTAGTTCCCCCATGACTCCAGCTCCCTGGGTGGGGTTGAACCCTCAACCCTCACCCTGGGTGGGGTTGGTGAAACGTCTTTAGGGCTTAAAGTATTCCGGCACCGTGCCGGATCTCCGGCGTATTGAGTTTTCTCGGCGTGCGGAGTTTAACTGATTAAAAAAAAAAAATGAAAAGATGAATAACTAACAGTTTACAGATAAAGATGTGTTGATAGGCTGTCAGTTTGAGTCAACTGAGTTCGTCTACCAATGGAATGAGAGGAAAGCAGCTCTGGCTCAACCAAACCAACACTAGCCAATCAGAAGTAGAGCTGGGCGGGTCTTTGACGGCAGCAGGGCCCAGAGTGGTGGCTTTAGCCCTCAGGAACATGAACACTTGTGTATCACCGACTTCAAGATGAAGAAAACATTCATGAAGTCTGTAGAGGATGATTTGGCCGATAAAAAACTGAAAATGAAATGGTGCTGGGCGTGGATGGAAGAAACGGGCGGAGACGGCAGCTGTTTGGGTAGCTGGGGCCAGAAGGGAGCAGGTGCTTTAGCTCTGCTCTAAAAACCTACCGTAGGCCTACGCCGGTAAAAGTTGTACCTCGCCACGAAGGAGATCCCGCTAAAGGTTAAATTACAGTATGGTTCCGCGTTAAATCCACGCAGAGCCTAAACCGTAGGGTACGGCGTACGGTGCGTGTCGCCGCGTTCCCTACGCTGTCGGCTCTGCGTTGGTGTAACGTGGAACCATAAATCAGCCGTAATAGAGCTGCTGTCTCTTCAGCGCAGCCACGGCTGACATTGCTGAACATGATGAATCCTTCTCTATTGCTCAACCGCTTGTAAATCTATGTAGAAAGATAGCGGTTGATAAAGAGCTTTGAGGAGCCTGACCATTTCTAATCAGCATGCCAGTTATATGAATACTCATGGCACATACCTGTCAAGTTTTGGATAAAAAAAATAAGGCAAATTTTCCGCCACCCGCTGTCCAACCAGCTCAACCGAGGTCCAGTATTACATTTTACAGGCAGGTTTACAAGATATTTAAAATATCTACCTGTCAATCACTTACAAACTACAATTATGTGCTCTTTATGTACCTTTGTTGACACTGAAATGCTGTGGACATTCCTCTGTATGCAATTCCTATAATAGAGCCTAAATGAAAACAAAGGGGATTTAAAGCACATTTATTTATTTTAAATATTTTCAGTTTATATACAAATTGATTGTCCTCAAGTAAAACATTTTCTTTTAATTTGTCATTGTCACTCATGTGGGTCTCTGGCTCCCATTTTTAGATATATTTACAAGACAGTCTTCACTTTTCTGGCAGAAATGTCTTCTCTCTCGTTACATCCATCCATCTGATTTGTTGTTCCGAGTTTGTTCCCTTTGTTGCCACTAACCTTGCGAGAGGCGCAATAGGCACAATAACCCTTTTTAAAAATCATTATATTATAAAACCGTAAATTACGGTAAAATACTAATACGGGAGGACGGTGGGAAAGAGGGTAAAATACGGTAGTTTCGAGCCAAAACGGGAGACTTGACAGGTGTGGACACAGAACCAGAGTTTAAAAAACGTCTGTCAGAGAAGTTCAAAAAGAGAGTTTTCATTAAACATTGATGAAGCACCGGCCAAAGCAGGACAAAATTATGAAAGTACTTGTTCACTTTTTCGATAATGATACGGCCAGAGTAACAACTCAACATCTGGCAAGCAGAAAAGTGAATCTTGCCGATGCTTCAGCACTTCTGCTGGAACTAGAAGATCCTGCAGTCTTATGAGCTTGAGAAGAAACAAGTCACAAGTTTCTACTGGACAATTGTGTCGTTATGAAGGGAAAGAGGACTGGACTGGAGACACCAGTTAGGAGGGAGAACCAGCAACCTCCTCCTCAGGGCCAGCCAGGGTCTTTCCTCACTTTTATTGTTCAGCTGTTGCACTCTAGGAGGTGTTTTGTAAATAAAAAAATAATGGAAGTGATATATATATATATATATATATATATATATATATATATATATATATATATATATATATATATATATATATATATAAATATTGTCATTTACTGAATTAAATGGTTGGTAATCAATAATTCCACCAATTAATTAGCCTGCCTGAGTTTCACCTGCCCATATAACATTATGACCTTTCAAATATTCATATTTTAGATTGTAGGTCATCTTATACCCTTTCAAACACAATGACAACTAGCGAAACTTGATATCAAAAGCATCCATAGTGAAAAGGAAAATAATATTCAAATGATGTCATTTTTGTTGCTTGCCAAATTGTCGAGCGCATGTTCCCCCGCTCCCGGAAAAAAGTTCAGGCTCGGGAATTTTTTTTTTTTATTGCCCCCTCTGGCCAGTCCTGGTTCTACTGCCCCCTCTGGCCAGTCCTGGTTCTACTGCCCCCTTTGGCCAGCCGGGGAAACACATGGGGGGATCTGGCTGGAATAACGTGATCCTTCCAGCGCTACGTCCGGCCGGAGAAACCCCACCGTCTGGTGGAAAGAAGCTGCTCATCCTCAAGTCAGGAGGAGACCTGAGCTCAGAGCAGGAACTCCTGGGGTTGGGAGAGGGAGCAACGCCCAGCACTGACTCAGCTAGGAGCACGGGGGATAAGATGGGGAAAAAACAGGATAAAAGTATTAAAAAAAAGAAGTAAATAGTTTGGGGTCAGATAAATGTGTTCAGACGTTCCTGTATCAGGTTTAATCAAACACAGGAAAAGAGACTTTGGAAGCAGTTAAGATAAGATAAGATAATCCTTTATTACTCCCTCACATGTTAGCAGCAGTAACTTAACACACACATGCAGGAAAGGGGGTTAAAAGTAAAAAGTAAAAAATATATATAATTACAGGATATAGACAGTATATACATTGCGATGGAAATAAAAGTAGTGCAAAGGGAAAAAAAACAGTGCAAAAAAGCAGGTAGGATGAGTGTGAGGTAACACACAGATATTGCACATGTTGTTATTGCACATGTTGTTATTGCACATGTTATTTCTCGTCCGTTAGCTACTGAGATCAGCCTGGTTGTTCAGTCTGATGCAGCGGGGAGGAAGGACCTGCGATGCCTCTCTGACATCCAGCTAACTTCACGTTTAAGGGTCACATGACTCTCTGACATCCAGCTAACTTCACCTTTAAGGGTCACATGACTCTCTGACATCCAGCTAACTTCACGTTTAAGGGTCACATGACTCTCTGACATCCAGCTAACTTCACGTTTAAGGGTCACATGACTCTCTGACATCACTGTCTGGTGTAAAGGCAGGGAGTTCTGGATGTTACTTTGTTGATATTTGAATTAAAACAGGAGGAAACACCACAACACAACCTGTGTGTGTGTGTGTGTGTGTGTGTGTGTGTGTGTGTGTGTGTGTGTGTGTGTGTGTGTGTGTGTGTGTGTGTGTGTGTGTGTGTGTGTGTGTGTGTGTGTGTGTGTGTGTGTGATTCTGATGTTCAGAAGATTTTTACAGATTCTACAAGTTTGATTTATTTCAGTAACTGAGACTTTTTTAAGCTCTAAGTTTCTATCTTCTTCAGAATGTTAGACTCTTTAGACTCTACTGAGACTTGAATTTAACACAAAGTTTCTGTAGCACCTTCAGTCTTAACTATAGATCAAAACTATAATAATGACACTAACATTCACCAGGTTTGGAATAAAGATGATGCCTTGAATTAATGAACTGACTCACGAGGAGAGAGTGGACGTGAAGTTGAACAGTAACAACTTTTATTGCCTCAGTATCAATTATATGGCAGTGCAAGTGTTTGCATAAACAAAATATAACATATATTACAAAATAGAGCTCTTTCAGAATACAAAAAACTGAAATAAAATAAAACAAAGTTGAAATAAAAGAGTCCCTTTTTTCCAGAGATGAAAGATGTGAGTTTTTCTCTCTCTTGACTGCTCGTCTCCTTTAAAGTGAAAGGAGAGAAGAGTTCTCTCTGACTTGGTGTTTCTAACACGACCCGGGTACTTTTATTGTGTTGGTCTTATCTGGACTTGAATAGATGGAACGAGTCCATGGTACTGATGTCTTCTGAGGGCGGTAACCACGGTAACCACGGTAACCACGGTAACCACGGTAACCACGGTAACCTCACGGCCGGCCACACCGTGTCCGTCCACAGTCGATCGTTTGATCGTCTGAGGATTCAGAATGATCCAGTTCTGGTCGACAAAATAAATAAAGAACCAATGGGAGCTCAACGAGAGGGCCCTAACGAGAGGGCCCTAACGAGAGGGCCCCAACGAGAGGGCCCCAACGAGAGGGCCCCAACGAGAGGGCCCCAACGAGAGGGCCCCAACGAGAGGGCCCCAACGAGAGGGCCCCAACGAGAGGGCCCCAACGAGAGGGCCCTAACGAGAGTGTCCTAACGAGAGGGCCCCAACGAGAGGGCCCCAACGAGAAGGCCCTAACGAGAGGGCCCCAACGAGAGGGCCCCAACGAGAGGGCCCCAACGAGAGTGTCCTAACGAGAGGGCCCTAACATGAGTGTCCTAACGAGAGGGCCCCAACGAGAGGGCCCCAACGAGAGGGCCCCAACGAGAGGGCCTTAACGAGAGGGCCCCAACGAGAGGGCCCTAACGAGAGGGCCCCAACGAGAGGGCCCCAACGAGAGGGCCCTAACGAGAGGGCCCTAATGAGAGGGCCCTAACGAGAGGGCCCCAATGAGAGGGCCCACAGACAGATGCGGCTCCTCCGTTAGCTTTCTCTCACACACGACTCAGTTCCAGGAGTTCTTTACTTTATTCAGATGCTTTTCAGGTCGACGTCTTAACCGGGAAAAGAAGAAGCGACCCGAGACCCGGGCGTGACATCACACCCCTAAATCACAGATACAGGTTTACTAACCACTTGTTTCATGAGGGTTACATTTCTTTGTAAGTCTGTTTCTCAGCGAGTCTTTCAGGGGTTTGTTTACTGAACAAAGAAGGAAGTTAGCATTGAGCTAACAAAGTAGTTGGTTAAACTAACCAACATCTGAAGTCCCACCTGAAAACTGTTGTTTTATGATCTCAGAGAAATAAAGGGATGTTTTTGTGTAGAAAACTGAACAGGAGCAGGTAACGTTCAGGTTGGGGCTCTTTAGTGAGAATCAGTGAAGAAGTGGTTTCCTGGATGACTTCATCAGTCTTTCTTTGAGTGTTTAATGAAACAGAAAATATCTTCTCCAGGTGAAGACTCGGCTTCACAGATCCCACCTGGACAGAAATGTTGGCGTCAGGTTAGAGGAGACTCAGCTTCAGGTCTGTCTCATCGTCAGTATCAGTAAAACCTCTTTCTTCCTCCTCACCAGTTTGGACAAAGTCCTTCAGGGAAAGTTGTTAAATTGATTTCATGACTTAGTCGTGTTCTAATGAAGTTTCTGTCTACAGATTCAAAGATGGTGGGTGTTTGTGGTTCATGTCTCTGAATGACTGAAGTCCAGAAGATGGGAAACAGTGTTCTAAGCAGGTTTGGTCACCTTCTAGTGTTACTACTACTACTACTACTATCACTGTGAGTTAATAATGTGGGTTATTGCAGGTTTGATGGTAGGTAATATATTCAACAATTTGTAATTGTTTCTTTTTTTTTTTTTCCAACTTTTTTTATTGGGTTTTGCAGATGTATACAATTATATTAAAACATTTACAAAGACAAAGAGTTAAAAACAAAAAGTTAAGCATACATTTTTCTTTTAGGAAAAACAACAGAAAAAGACAGTGGTCACTTAAGTATTGCAGCATACCCGAACAATTTATATAAAACTAGAACAACCAGAATCAAAATAATTAGATAGATAAAGAAAAAATAAAACTAGGACAGAAATAGACAATTACAAAAGATAAATAAAGAATTTTAATGAGAATTATTAATCACATTTTAAATAAAAAAGGCACAGGCGCATCAGTCAGGTAATCGTGAATTGCAATAGAGATAGCAACAGACATCCCAAGTTAAAGAAGCGGCATCCAACCCTCATCACACTAGAAATAACATCTCTGCAGGTCTCTAAGCTGCTTCAGTCACATCAGTCAGGGCTGAGCGGGAGATCTGTCTTCTTAACCAATTGAAGGAATGGGCCCCATCATTACCCAAATTTACTGGAGCAACCAGTTAAGGACAGTGTGATTTTCTCCAAGTTAAGAAAATAAAGGGTATCTCTAATCCAGCGGGCATGACAGGGCAGTATTGCTGATTTTCAATTAATTCCAATTAATCTTCTGGCTAGCAGGGTAGCAAAAGCCAGTACATCCTTTTTAGACTTAGTGAGGGAAGTGGGAGCAACCCCAAATACTGCACTCAGAGCAGCTGGCTTTATTTTTCCCCAACTACCTCTGACAGGGTATTAAAAATCTTAGTCCAATAATTATATAGGGAAGTACAGTTCCAGAACATGGTTATTAAGTTGGCAGGAGATTGCTGACACCTGTTACACTATCATAAATCTTAGCCAGTCGAGCCTTAGTAAAGTAGGTACGGTGTACAACTTTGCACTGAATAAGACTGTATCTTGCACAAATAGAAGATTTATGTATCCGTCTCAAGATCTCTGTCCAGACTTCCTTTGATATTGTGACCCCCAGATCCTCCTCCCAGAGTGACTTTATTCAGCCATGGGGCTCCAAATGCAAAAGATTAATTTGGTTATAGATATATGAGATAGACCCTTTAAGAGTTGGGATTGGTGTCAGGACACTATCCAAAGCTGAGTCCGAGGGTAAATTAGGAAAGCTAGGAAATGAGTCGTGAACAAAGCTGCGGACTTGTAAATATCTGAAGAAATTATGCTTAAGAAGTGAGAGTGAAGGAGCCAAGCCTAATGCTTTTTGGCTACTGAGAATGTTTGACCCAGAACCTGGTCGAGGCGCTTTTGGCTGCTGCTGCCCACATTCCCCGGCAGTGACGGACAAGCCAGGACGCTTTTCTTCTCATGCAATTAAACGGGCGGTCTGTGGATGTGGGGGATGGTGTTTAGCAGCTGGAGTTATAAAGCAGAGTAGCTTTAGGGACAAAGGTGTCTCCCCTCTCAGTCCTGCAGGCGATGCAGCGGAGGCGCCGCCTGGAGGGGAGCCACTGAAATGCGGGGTGAAGTATGTGGGAGGTGTCATTGATGATTTTAGCTGCCTGGCTGAGGGCCTGTTGGTTAAAAACCTGAGACAGAGTTCTGACCGGCAGGCCGATGACTTTGGACCATAATGATGCTCTGCAGTCTGTTCCTGTTCTGGGTGCTGAGGGAGTGGAACCAGCAGGTCATGAGAAGGTCATGATGCTTTCCAGGAAGGCATAGTAGAAAGTCATCATGATGTGAGTGCTGACTCTAAAGGAGTTGAGTTTCCTGAGGAGGTACAGCCGTTGGTGACACTTCCTGAGAATCTCCTATGTGTTGGCGGAGAATTTCAGGAGGTTGTCAAAGATGGTGCCCAGGTATTTGTACTCGACGACTGACTCCACTGGCTTCCCGTGGATGGTGGTGGTGACTGCAGCAGCCAGATCCCTCTGTCTGCTGGAGAAGGTCACCACCATCTCTTTTTTTTTTTTTTTGAACAATATTTTTATTAAATTTCAATATAAATGTACAAAAAAGACAAAGCAATCAGCAAGTATCATATTAATTTTCCAACAAAATGTAAGCAGGTCCTGCCGTGTCCATACAGACAAAAATAAAACAAGACAGAAAACAAGACAAACAAAAATAAAATAATTAAAATTAAATGGAAAAAAAAAAAAAAAAAACTAAGACTAAGAAAAATAAAATAAAAAATGTCACACTCAATAGTCTAACAGACAAACTTAGATTGTCACACTTGTTCTACAGACATATATATTCTATTGTTGCTTGAGAAAGTCCATTAAAGGTGTCCATATTTTTTCAAATTCTTGTGCTTTACCTCTAATCACATAAGTCAGCTTTTCCATCGTAATACACATTGTCATCTCCCTAATCCAGGATTGTGTAGATGGAACCTCAGTCTCTCTCCAGGAAAAAGCAATCCTCCTTCTGGCCTGCAGGAGGCCAAAGTTGATCAGAGTCCTGCACTTAGAGTTGAAAGATAAATTGTCCGGATATATACCTAATATGCAAAGTTTTGCTGAACAGGGTACCCGGATACCTATGATTCTGCTCAGAATATGGACAACCGTCTTCCAGAAA
Organism: Cololabis saira; assembly: GCF_033807715.1. Classification (NCBI taxonomy): domain Eukaryota; kingdom Metazoa; phylum Chordata; class Actinopteri; order Beloniformes; family Belonidae; genus Cololabis; species Cololabis saira. Next base: position 35,231,923 of record NC_084608.1, read on the forward strand.
GCTACTAACTTGGGGCATTCCCATACACAATGGATCAAAGTACCTTTCTCAGTCATACATTTTACACATGTATCTGGAATGCCAGGGGACCATTTATTGAGTTTTTCAGGGGTCACGTATGTCCTCATTAGCCATTTGTGCTGCAATAGTTTCATACGAGTATTGATGGTTTGTGTTTGAGCTCTTAAACAAGCTGTCATCCACTCAGCTTCTTCTATATCCTCCTTAATGTCCAAACTCCACGCCCTCCTCCTATCATGACTAGATTCCTTGTCATGTGAGACAAGTGCTGTATACATTACAGAAATTTGGTGTTTCTCATGCATATGTTTTAACACGGCACTCTCAAGGCAGGACAGCGGTGGCTCATATGAGGCTTGATGTTGTTTTGATGAGATGAAGTGCTTCAGTTGTAAATATTTAAAAAAATGTTTCCCTGGAATTGAATATTTCAGACAGAGTTCGTTAAATGGTAGTAAAATTCCCTCATCATATAAGTCTCCAATTTTTTGTACCCCTCTGTTAGCCCAGACCTGAAATCCACCGTCTGCTCTGCCAGGAGTGAACTGCGCATTACCCCAAATCGGTGAAAATTGGGAGATGGAGGGTGTATCACCAATATGCCTGTGTGATTTAAACCATATGTCAATAGAATTTCTAAGGAAGGGGTTTGTTGTTATTCTTTTTAGGGTTTTAAAATCTGCTGAATATAAATACATGCTTAATGGCAACTTGGGTATTGACGACTGTTCAATATATACCCAGGCTGGAGGAGATCGTGCGACAAAATAAAACATAATGCTGCGTAGCTGAGCGGCCCAATAGTACCATTGTACGTTGGGCATCTGTAATCCCCCCTATCGTACGGTAAGTACAGCAACCCCAGTCTGAGTCTTGGTTTTCTGTTATTCCAAATAAACCTACAAAATTCCCTGTTAATTTCTTTAAAAAAAGATTTTGGCAAAAATAATGGAAGTGACTGAAACAAGTACAGGAATTTTGGCAAAATAGCCATTTTAATTAAATTGATCCTCCCAATTAATGAGATTGGCATTGTTGTCCATTTTTCAAGCGAGTCTCTTACCTCTCTCATCAGCGGGTCATAATTTGCTTTGATCACTGTATTAATTTGGGGGGTAATCCTAATTCCCAGGTAGGTAAAGCCCTCACTCGCACTGGAAAAAGGTGTTCTTATGACTGGATTAATCCTTTCATCCTTCAAAAAGAGTATGGAAGATTTTGCGTTATTAATACTGTATCCAGAAAACTGACCAAATTTAGTAATTAAGTTTAACAACGTTTGAACACTTTCTGATAAGTCAGACAAGAAAAGGATCACGTCGTCCACGTACAAAGATATTCTGTGCTCATGGCCTCCAATTGTTATACCTGACAGATTGGCTTCAGCTCTAATGGACATTGCTAAGGGCTCAATGGCAAGAATAAACAATAATGGGGAGAGAGGGCAGCCTTGATGGGTTGACCTCTGTAAAGTTATTGTACTTGATAAATTATTATTTGTCATAACACGTGCTGTAGGTTTGGTGTACAATAATTCTATCCATCTCAGAAAGTTTCCCCCAATTCCATATCTTGATAACACACTAAACAAATAAGGCCACTCGATTCGATCAAATGCCTGTCTGGCATCCAAAGATAGCAGCGCCGTGTCCTTGGCATTATTTTGAGAATGAATTATGTTGAGGACCCTCCTAATGTTATGAAATCCCTGGCGACCCAGTACAAACCCAGCCTGATCGCTGTGTACCAAAGAAGGAATGTATGGGTCTAGCCTTTTAGCAAGAACTTTACACAATATTTTGGTGTCAACTCCCATAAGGCTAATAGGCCTGTATGAGGAGCAGGTAGTCGGTGTTTTCCCGGGTTTTAAGATAAGGATTATTGTAGCGAGTCTTAAAGTTGGTGGAAGGATACCATTGTTAAGTGATTCCTTAAACATATTCAAAAGCGGGATCAATAACTGCTTCTGGAAGGTTTTGTAGAACTCTATTGGCAGGCCGTCTGGCCCTGGAGCTTTGCCCGAGTTGACACCTTTGATAGCCTGCAATATCTCTTCCACTGTTATGTCACTGTCCAGGTCCTCTTTAACCTCCTCTGTAAGCATTTCAAACTGGAGATGATTAAGAAAGGTGTCCCTAAGGACAGGAGAGGGAGAGCATTCCGACCTGTACAGTGATTGATAATATTCCTTAAATGTATTCAGTGTTTCCCCTACCATTATATAGGCCTGGCGGGGCCGCCAGGCCAACGAGAACCCCCGCCAGGCCTAAAAAAAAAAAAATCAATGATCCCTCTGCAGCTGTTCTGCAACGGGAGTAAACCTGCTTCGTTGCCTAGTAACGCTGCTGAAAGCGCGGGCATATTATTATATATTATGGGATGTATAGAGTTTTTAGCTAGTCAAAAAAAAAAAAAGGAAAAATATCGCGGGCGACAGACAACATGATATAAAGAAATGTTTCTGCCAGGTCCGTGTGTTGTGTTTGCATGAGACGCTGCAGGCAAGCATGAAGGAAAAAACAGCCCGCCGACGCACCATGCGTCCGCGGGGTCCTAGTGCCAGCCATGTATGAGCCAATGGTACATTTCCAATTTGTTGTTTAGTTTACATTTTGTTCTGATTGAGCTTCTTTTTTTGGTAAGCAATAATGATGAAAATAACACAGACAATAGATTCAATAGACCACTAGAACCACTAAAGGTTCATTTTTCACCCAGTCAAATGCATGTAACTCTGTTATAACAAAACGGGTAAAACAAATCTACAATATTTAAATTATTTATAACTGATATAATCTCAATTGTGAATAGGGATGTTTTGTTGCATATGCCGTCAGCACGAGCAGCCCGTTAAAAGAGGACCATCCCAGAGGGTTTTCATAGAGATCCCTCTGAAATATATAGAAAAGATGTGCTCAATGCTCATATGGGGTCAGACCTTTCAGGCCCATGACACTTTGGTTAAAGGTTAGATTAAATCTAATTATTTCATTGAAGTGATATCATTCAGCGGTATAGGCCTACAATGATTTTTAATGCAAAACTTTTTTATATTGCTACATGTCCAATATGCCGTCCCACGCGCCTCGTCTGTTTAGGATTTTTTCGATGGGTACCACCGGGCCTGAAAAAAATTCTAGGGGAAACACTGGTATTATTAATATCTTGAGGGTCATTCGACATCGCTCCTGTTTGTGTAATTATGCCATTAATGGCTCTTTCGGATCTTATTTTTTTAATTCTCCAAGCTAATAATTTACCAGCCTTTTCTCCCTGATCATAAAAAGCCTGGTTCAGCCACAATAAACTTTTTGCTGCTATATCAGCTGTTAATTTATTGTATTCTGTTCTTAAGATTAATAATTGTTTCTGTTTTTCTGGGTCATCTTTGTTATTTATATCAATTTCCAAGGATCTAATTTGTTTCTCCAATTTATTAATATCCGCTTTTCGTTTCTTATTTTTAGTACTTTTAAAACTAATGATTTCCCCTCTAATATAGGCCTTAAAGGCTTCCCACCTAATGCATGCGTTGGTTTGAGTAGTATTGATCTGAAAGTAGTCATCAATCTTATCTTCTATGTATTTAACAAATTCTGGGTTTTGAAGCCACCTCACTTGCAAGCGCCAACTAGGGGGAGACTGTTGGAGCTTCTCCATGTGTAAAGACATGGAAACGGGGGAGTGATCACTAATAACTATACAATCATACCAACATTTCTTAATTTTGGATACTAACTCTTGCGATACCAAGAAGTAATCAATGCGAGATCTGGACCTATGTATTCCTGAGTAGCAAGAGTATTCTAATTTATCTGGGTTAAGCTGCCTCCAGATTTCTGCCAAGTTTAAATCTACAATATATTGTAAAATTGTTTTCCTAGATTGTTTTTTATGGGGATCATTCTTTGTAGAGCGATCTAACGATGGGTTCAAAGTGCAATTGAAATCCCCACCAACAATATTTAGGCCATACAATGAAGACAAAGTTAAAAAAAAATCTTCAAAAAATTTTGGATTGTCCTCATTAGGGCCATATATGCTGACCAAGTTCAGTGCAAGAGACCCGATTTGACCCTGAGCAATTACAAACCTCCCTTGGGGGTCCCGGATAGTATTGATAAGTTGGAAAGGAATTGTTTTGTGGATAAGAATTAGTACCCCCCGAGCGTGACTGTTATATCTGGCATGTATGACTTGACCCGGCCATCTCCGTTGTACTTTTTTAATTTCAGTAACTGTGATATGAATTTCCTGAAGAAAAATGATTTTTGAATGGAAGTTTTTAATTCTGTTCATTACCTGTTTCAGTTTGGTTAACTTATTGAGTCCCCTGACATTCCAGCTCGTGAATCCCAAGTCAGAAAGTGCTAAACTTTCCATGTTGTTTTAAATACGAGATACAAGATCATGTTGAGTGTGACAAAAAATATATACATAAAACGAGTGACAACACTAAGGACTAACTCAAACATATAAGAACACTTAACCCTTGAGGTCCCCCCCCCCCTTCCCTTACTTAAACTGAACATTGTAAGGGCAAATACCAATCCACACTAATGAGGAGTGGCTTAACTGTGAGCACATCTCTCAGACAGCTCAGGTGCATCCCCCCAACCCTGCATTAAACTGAACATTTAAACATTCATCGTCCTTGTATGAAAGATAAGAAGCAAAAAATTATTAACACTTCTGATTGCGTAGCTTATAGGTCCGTACTAGGTGCATAAAGTAAAGTGTCCACCAGATATGGTAGCTCTGCATACAGAGTAAAATAAAAGATGCAAGACGTATGTTAATAAAACATAGGAAACCCGGTATTAAATTATAGTGCACCTACATTATTGTCCGTATAAATCGTGTCATATTTACTTATACACCTCGGCCACTAGGAGTCTAGGAGGAAAGCCTCAGCTTCTTCTGGCGTGGAAAAAAGAACTATTTTCCCGTTCTGCAGAGCTCTCATCTTGCAAGGATGCAGGCTGAATCCCCGGAAAGTTCCAGCATCAATAAACTTTTTCCTCACTGTATTGAATGGGCTCCGTGCTTTCATGGTACCTGCTGACAGATCTTGGGCAAAGAAGATCTTGTGGCCGTCATGGCTGAGCGAGCGTTGTTTAGATGAGTTGAACACAGCCTCGCGGTCCTGAAACCTCAAGAACCGGATGATAACAGCTCTGCTCTGGTCCGGTCTGGGTCTTCCCAATGTGCGGTGCGCCCTCTCTAAAGTGAACTCTTTGGCTGCGTCCAGCCCCAGCCAGACCGGCAACATATGCTGGACATAACTCACCATGGGCTGAGATCCTTCAGTGCCCTCGGGGAGCCCCACCAACCTTAAGTTCTTTCTCCGACCACGGTTTTCAAGGTCCTCGGTCTTAGACTCCAAGTATGCGATGCGTTTAGTGGCGTCAATAAGCTCCGATTTCACAGTCGTCAGGTCGTCTTCGGCGTCTCCTATGCGTCCCTCAGCCTCCGTTAGCCGCTTAGCATTAGCGCTGATATCCTGTTGAAGGGCCGCGAAGCTCTTTTGCACCGCATCAACAGAGCTATTCATCTCCCTCATGCGTCTCTCCACGTTGTCGAGTGTTGCCCCAAAGCCATCGAGAGTACTTGTTTTGGCGTTAATCGCGGCGATAGTCGTGCGGAACGACTGTAGCTCTGTTAGCACCATAGCTAAGTCCGTCTGTGGGCTCCCGCAGGCCTTGTCGTTAGCATCATCGGCTAATGCAGGAGTCGAGGTTGTACTTTTCGTCCTCAGGGAGCTGCGGGCTTTATAGTACTGTAGCAAGTCTGCAAAAAAGGCCTTAGTTTTCAAGATACCCCTACCCGAGTTAGAACAAAACACAACCATGTTTTTTCATATCTTTATGGTCTCCCATTAATGAAATGGATGGTTGTGAACTTTCATTTTTGGGAGAAATTATTATTTTTGGCTATTATTTAGACCTACCCCAATCTCTGAAAATTATTAGAGCCACCCTCACAGTCTTTAAGTGTCGTTTGTTTAGACATCTTGTAGAGCAAATTAGCGGCGTTAAAGAGCGTTAGTGACGAGGACTTTATAAACTTTTAGCAGGGTTGTGAGGAGCATTCACCCTAAGCTGCCATCTTGGTCCGCGGCTCAACAGCGCCCCCACCACCATCTCTTTGGTCTTGCTGGTGTTTAGTTCCAGTTTGGAGCTGTCACACCACAGGGGCCTGACAGCAGCGACAGGAGAACTGTGTCGTCAGCGTACTTGACCAGATGGCGGTTGGGCTGTGTGGCTCTGCAGTCATCGGTGTAGAGGATGAAGAGCAGGGGGGAGAGCACACAGCCCTGGGGGGAGCCAGTGGAGGTGGAGCAGAGGTCAGAGAGAGAGTTGTTGACCCGAACCCTCTGAGTCCTGTTGGTCAGAAAGTCCAGGATCCACAGAATTAACTGATCATCCAGGTGAAAGTGGGAGGAGAGTTTAGTGGCCAGGATGTGGGGCTGCAGGGTGTTGAATGCTGATGAGAAGTCAGCGAACAGAAGTCTGGCGGATGAGTCAGGGAGCTCCAGGTGTTTGTGAATGGAGTCCATGATGAAAATGTTTGCATCATCCACGCTTCTGCCTGCGCGATATGCAAACTGGAGTGGGTCCATTAGGGAGTCAGTTGCTCTGATGATGTGCTGTTTTATGATCTTCTCCATGGCCTTCATCACCAGGGAGGTGAGGGCCACAGGACGGAGATCATTCAGTCTTTGGCTTATTTTTCTTTGGATAGGGATGACTGTGGAGTGTTTCCACAGCTGTGGAACGGTGTGACTGTCGAGGGAGTGTTGAAATAGAGTCCGGAACACACTCCCTAGTTGCCCTGCACAGTGTCTCAGGAGTCGGACGCTGATGTTGTCGGGACCGGGTGAGCTCCTCTCTCTGGTCCTCCTGAGGGCCCTCACCACATCCACAGTCCTGAAGGTGAGTGCAGAGCTACCAGGTTTGAGTGAAGATCTGGACTCCTCCAGCTGGGTGGTGTTGTCCGACTCAAACCTGGAGTAGAAGGCGTTGAGGTCGTTGGGGAGGGAGGAGGGGGTGCTGCACTCCACCTGGATGGTTCTAGGGGAGGTGGAAGCAGTGTTCACAGAGGCCATGGTTTTGAAGCCCTGCCAGGCTGAGCGGAGGTCCCCTGTGATGAATTTTTCCTCCACTTTGTTTTTATACTCCAGCTTGGCAGTTTTAATGGCCCTCTTGACCTCTCTGTTGACCTCCTTTTTTTTTCCAGAGCAGAGCCGGTGAAGAAAATCCTCTTCTTTTTGTTGAGGATTTCCTTGAGCTCCTTGGGGATCCAGGGTTTATTGTTGGGGTAGATGGTGACTGTTTTTGAGGGAATACCTTGGGTTTGCGAGTTTTGCAGTCTAAGTTGTGCTGGTTAGTGGGGTATTCACAGAGTATTTCCTCAGGAAAGTAGTCCTTCGGAAGGGAGCGGAAAGTCCGGAGTTCAGGCTGCGGCCCGGAGCAGGATGACGAAGTCTCTGGTATATTTGAGCCGCGGCGCATGTCCGGGTGTAAAAACGCAGGTCGCGTCACAGAGAAATAATTTTAAAAAAAGTGCCAGATAGTTGGCGAAACACACAAACAAAACAAACAAAATTAAAGCTGCTGGCAGCGATGAACGGGCCCTCGCACTCATGACCACCGTCCCCCATAAGCATATCAGAAATGACACCACCCACGACTTTCCATGTCAAACCATTCAAAAGTTATGGCAGAAAATAGGGAAAACCAATCAGAAGAAGGGGCGGGACTAATTCAGGCCAATGAAGGTCAAGGACTCAATACCGAGTCCGATTACACCACCCACATGTCTTTATCACAACCCGTTGAAAAGTTATGGCAGAGAAAAGTTTTCTAGGGGGCGTTGTTGAGCCGTTAGGCCACACCCATTAATGCAAACCATGAAATATCAAATTTATCGCCAGGCCTGGTTTGCATGCAAAATTTGGTGACTTTTGGTAAAACTATCAAATATGGACCAATCAGATGAAGGGTTGGCGCGCTTTTTGGCGTCTAGCGTCGCCACGGTAACACTTTTGAAAGAGAAAAGTAATGTGCGTAGTCGCAGGATGGAGACGAATATTTTGATGTATAACACACCTGGGTGCACATAACAGTTTGGGCCGTATTAACTGCCGAAGGAATGGCATAAATTACTCCAAAATTACGCGATTAATTCAAAATGTTCAAAATGGCCGACTTCCTGTTGGGTTTCGGCCATGGCGCCAAGAGACTTTTCTTGAAGTTGCAACATGATACAGGTGTGTACCGATTTTCGTTCATGTACGTCAAATTGTATTGGGCGGCTTGAGGAAAAAAGTTTTTTCTGTCTGAACCAATCAGATGAAGGGTGGGCGCGCTTTTTGGCATCTAGCGTCGCCACGTTAACGCTTTTGAAAGAGAAAAGTAATGCATGTTGTCGCAGGATGGAGACGCACATTTTGATGTATAACACACCTGGGTGCACGTTACGGTTCAGGTCGTATTAACTGCCGAAGGAATGGCATAAATTTTGCCAAAATGACACGATTAATTAAAAATGGCCGACTTCCTGTTGGGTTTCGGCCATGGCGCCAAGAGACTTTTCTTTAAGTTGCGCCATGATACAGGTGTGTACCGATCTTCATGCATGTACGTCAAACCGTATTGTGGGGCTTGAGGCACAAAGTTTTCTAGGGGGCGCTGTTGAGCTGTTAGGCCACGCCCATTAATGCAAACCATTAAATATAAATTTTTCGCCAGGCCTGGCTTGCGTGCAAAATTTGATGACTTTTTGGGCAAGTTTAGGGTGGGCAAAAAGGCCTTCCTTTTGTCAGAATAATAATAATATCCGGTCCCCCCCGCTGCCTCCGCGGCGGGGCGCCCCTCTGGTCTTGGAGGGCCACTTTCGTGGGGGCGGGTGCACCTGCCCGCGTCGGCGGCCGGGGCGGCTCTGTCTCTCCGGGCAGGCTGGCCCCCTGCCGGGTCGGGGTCGTTGGCCTGAAGGGTGAGGGCCTCCTGGCCACGTGTCCGGCCCGGACCGGGTGGCCGGGGATTGCCTGGGTCGCGGTCCGCGCAGGCGGTCTGCGCCGTGGGGGCCCCGCCCGCGGGCCCCCTCGGCCGCCGCCGGGGGGGGGGGGGGGCCTCGCAGGCGGTGGGTTGCCTCCCTCCTACTTCTCCCCTCTGTGGGGTTGCTGGTGGCCTGGGTTCCGGGTTCTTCCGTGTCGGCCTGTGGTCTCGCGGGTGGCGGGGTTGCTCCCCCCCTCCCTCACTATAGATACACTTCAGGTGGAGCTTTGATAGGATTATTACACACACACACACACACACACACACACACACACACACACACACACACACACACACACACACACACACACACACACACAGACACACACACACACACACAGACACACACACACACACACACACACACACACACACACACACACACAGCCACACAAACATATACACACACACATACACACACACACACACACACACACACACACACACACACGCATGATCATATAAATACACGCATACACACACATAGACATACACACTGGCTTGTTCACCTGCATGCTGGCTCTGTAGTTTTTGGGGTTAGGTAGCGGTAGCGGTAGCTTAGCTCAGACTGCGATCAGATCTCAAGACTTGGGTCGATTGCTGTTCGTGTTTTGGTCGGCTCCGTGCCGGTTTCGTGTTTCGTTTGTGTTTTTTTGTTGCAGATTTCCAGTGCTTGACGTGTGTCTCCGTGTGTTCCTGCTTCCTGGATTGGCAGTGGATGTCGTCACCCCCCCACACCCCCCCCCCACCCCCCCAAAAAAAAAAATTAAAAAAAATCACTGGGTTTGTATGTGTATATTTATGTATGTGTATGCATATGTATGCGTATATATATGTATATATATTAAATATAGTAATAATGCACATATATATATACCTTTGGTTTCTACCTTCATGGTATCAATCATTAATATGTGTGCAGACAAGGTAAAAAAAAAAAAGAATAATAATAATATTAAAAATTCCTACAGATACAATAGGGCCTTCGCACTGTGTGCTCGGGCCCTAAAAAGAAAAAAAGAACGCCAATCTGGTTAGCTGATCGGCCGGTAGACCACACGAGCACCGACCCCGAACTGGAAGCCCACTTTGCCCACTTTAAGTAAACACTGTCCATGAGGGAAGGAGGAAAAGCATGGTTAGCTGCTAGTGGTGCATAAATAGAGAGTCTGTAGGTCAAAGTAGCGCTTAAACTGGACCCAGATCCTCAGTGAGGTCTTAAAAATCACGTTTATGGTGTAGGGGAAAGAAGAGGATTGGATAGGGGAGTGCACTAAGGCTTCCAGGGAGACCGGATTGGCTGGACTTGCCTCCATGAGCAGCCATGCTGGGCTAGGATCAAAAGCCTCATATTGAAGCCAGTACTTAAGAATCCTAATATTGGTGGCCCAATAGTAGAACCCTAAATTAGGCAGAGCAAGCCCTCTCAGTGGCTTCGGTCTTTGCAAATATTGTTTGCGCAGCCTAGGAACTTTCTTATTCCAAATTAATTCTGAAATCAGGCCAGTTAGTTTACGGAAAAAAGACTGAGGGAGGAAGAGTGGTTTGCACTGAAACAAGTAGGAGAGCCTTGGAAGTATATTCATTTTAACAGAGTTGACACGCGCAATCAAAGACAGATTAAGCAGAAACCATCGTTCAAAGTCTTTCTGGACTCGGGTCAATGGGGGGCAAGATGTCTTCAAATTTGTGTGTGACATGAACCCCGAGATATACAAAGCTATCATGGGCAACTTTAAAGGGTACATTTTTCAGGAGATACATTTTAGCAGTGGGGTTAATGGGAAATATCTCACTTTAAAAAAAACTGTTTAAATTCAATTTGTATCCAGATATTTGACCAAATGAGTGAAGGGTGGCAGGGCAGCGTGAACTGAGACAGGCAGGTTAGAAACATATAGAAGGAGGTCATCTGCATAAAGGGAAACTCTCAGTTGAGTATCATTTCTAGATATACCTGTAATAAGGGGGTTGGATCGAAGGGCTGTCGAGAGACGTTCAATGGCGATCGTGAATAATAGGGGCTCAAAGGGCAGCCCTGTCTAGTAGAGCAATGGATGCAAAAATACTCTGATTGGATATTATTCGTCCTCACTGAGGCTTGAGGGGCTGAATAAAGCAACTTAATCCATGAAATAAAATTATTCTTAAAGCCAAATTTCTCCAAAGCATAGAAGAGGTAGTCCCACTCCACCCTATCAAATGCCTTTTCGGCGTCTAACGATATTATGGCTTTGTGGGTGTCGGGAGAAGAGACATTGTAAAGTACATTGAACAAACATCTAAGATTAGAAAAACAGTGCCTATTTCGAATGAACTCCGTTTAGTCCAAGGAAATGATTGAAGGGAGGAAGGATTCCAGGCGTAGTGCTAATAGTTTGGATAATTTAAAGTCAACATTCAATAAACTTATCGGACGATAAGAGGTGCAGGCTAGCGGGTCCTTGCCTTTTTTTTAGGAGAAGGGAAATGGATGCTTGATTTAGAGTTTGAGGAAGGTGGCCCAATTCAAATGATTTGTTAAAGATATCCGATAATAAAGGGGCAAGCTTATGCCAAAACTTTTTGAAAAACTCAGAGGGAAAGCCATCTGGCCCAGGATTTTTCCCATTTTGCAGAGATAATGCTGCCGTATTAAGTTCAGCAATGGTAATCGGCCTCTCTAACTCTTGCGCGATTGATCGAGCGAGGGAATGTCCAAATTGTCAAAAAAATCGTCAAAATCTTGATCAGATAAAGAGTGAGACATGTAAAATTCCTTACACGTTATTAATTTCCATGGGTTCAGTGGTGTTACGCGAGTTAGAATGAATTTGTGGGATAAGATGAGATGTAGATTCCTGACGTAGTTGGTGTGCTAACAATTTGCTGGCCTTATCCCCGAGTTCATAGAACTGGGACCTTGTTCGTAGGAGACGTTCAGTGGTACGTTGTGTCGTCAGAGCATCGGATTCTGCCTGTAGACAGAGGCGCTCTTTATATAGCTCAGGAGTTTTGTAAGTAGCGTACAACCTGTCAAGTTCAGATATGCGTTGTGTCAACTCAGTTAATTTCTCCTTTCTAAGTTTTTTCTCATATCCTGTGTAGGAAATGATCTCCCCCCTAATGGAAGCCTTTAAGGCCTCCCAAAGTACTGAGGAGACACATCAGGTGTTATTTATGCTCACAAAAAAATCAATTTGTTGTGAGACAAAGTTAACAAAATTATCATTTAAAAGTAGTCGTGTATTAAGACGCCATGGCGCATGTGTGGAATTTAAGTTCTTATAGTATATGTTCATAGTGATCAGAAATAACACATCATATTTTTTTTTAAACTTAAATTTGTATTATTTTTTCACAAGTAAACAAACAAAACAATACTGCAAACAAGTTACATATTAGAATAGCAATAATAATAAAATTAACAAAAACAAACTGTCTGGAGATGATCCTCTATTCAGTCCACTGTTCCATTCGGCATTTGTTCAGTTGGTGTCACTTCTCATGTAAGTATTCCATTTTTCCCAGTTCTTCTCAAATACATCCTCTTTGATCCTTAAAAGATATGTCAATTTTTCCATAATACAAATTTCCTGGACAATTTCCAACCACTGTTCCTGTTTCGGGGCATTTACATTGAGCCAGTTTCTTATGACTGCCTTTTTACTTGCTGCGAGTAACACTTTAGTCAAGTACAGATCTTCTCTTGTTACAACCTTTCCAATATTCCCAAGATACATCACTGGGCAAGTATTTGGGATTTCATATCCCAAAATATTTTTAACTACTAAATTTACATTTTGCCAGTATATTTTAATTTTTGTACAGTTCCAGAAGATGTGTGCATGGTCTACCTCCACATTCCCGCACTGTCTCCAGCAGTTTTGTTGTGTGGCAAGTTGTCTAGATTTTATTTTTGGTGTTATAAAATATCGAGTTAGATTTTTCCAGCAGAACTCCCTCCATATTAATGAGTTTGTGGACGTACATTGTGTCTCGCACATGTGGTACCATTCATCCTCTTGTATTTGGATCTGGTATTCTCCTTCCCATTTTGCTTTTATATAGAGGGTTGACTCCCCTCTGCTCTCCCCCATAGCTTGGTAAAAAGCAGAGATGGGCCGAGACCCCTTCTGTTTGTATGAATCCACAATGACTCCAATCACCTTGTTTATAGTTGCAACTGGCCTTATTTCTTTTGTGAAATAATCTCTTAACTGCATGGATCTATATAAGTCTTTGTTTTCGAGACCGTACCTTGTCTTTAGCTCTTGAAAGCTTAGAAATTCCCCACCCTCCGAAACCGTACACATTGCTGTCATTCCTTTTTGTGTCCATTCTTTGAATACTGGATCGAGTGCCCCTGGTATGAATTTTGGATCGTATGTGAACCACCTAAGAGTGCATATGTTATTCTTGAGTTTGTATTTTCTTATTACAACCCTCCATATTTCTAGTGTGAATGTGACTATTGGGTTCATAGTATGTCTCATTGCACCCATCAGGTGTTCATCCCCCACCAATATCTGGGTCTGATAACCCTGTGTTTCCCTTTCAATTTCCTGCCATTTAGACTCATAGTCAGGTCTACACCAACAGGCCAGAGGCCTGAGTTGAGCAGCATAAAAATATTCTTTAAGGTTAGGCAATGCCATTCCACCTTTACTTTTCGGTAGTTGGAGGGTCGTGAATTTTATTCTCGGCTTTTTCCTATTCCAAATGAATCTAGAGATCATTTTGTCCCAGGCTATACATTTGTTTTGAGGGATATTAATTGGCAGTGCTTGAAATAAATATAACAATTTAGGTAGTATATTCATTTTGACCGTTTGTATTCTAGCACTGAAGTCCAACGGAAGGGTAGACCACCTTTCAATGTCCCTTTGTATGGTTTTTTCAATTTCACTATAGTTGTTTTCCAACATGTCGTTAAGTGTTTTAGTCAAAGTTACACCAAGATACTTCATTGTTTTAGCATTCCATTTTAAATTATATGCATCTCTTATTTCTCGGGATGGGGAATAATCAACGAGAGAATTTGAGTTTTTGATATATTCAGTTTATATCCTGAGTAGTATTCATACGTTTCCAGTAGAGACATTAGGTGTGGGAAACATCTATCCGGCTGTTCAAGGAAAATAATGACATCATCGGCAAAAAGGCCAATGATGTGTTCTGTCCCCCGTATACTGACACCCTGCAGTTCCCCACTCTGCCTTATTGCCTGCGCTAAAGGCTCAACTTATAAAGCGAAGAGGGTAGGTGACTGACAGCAACCTTGTCTTGTCCCCCTCTCCAACTGAATCGTATTTGACAGGCTTCCGTTTACTCTGATCCTAGCTGTGGGCTCTTGATAAATAGTTTTAATATATTGGATTACGTTTTCATTGAAGCCAAATCTCCTTAGAACCTCATACAAAAATGACCAACTAACACTATCGAATGCCTGTTGGGCATCCAAACTAACCAGAACTGTACTTGCACCACTTTTTTGAGCATTGTCTAAGATATGGAGGGTTCTTCTAATACTATCATGCGTTTGGCGTCCTTTAATAAAACCAGTTTGGTCTTCATCAATCAAGTCCGGTATTAGGGTCTCAAATCTTTTGCAAATAATTGATGTAAATAGCTTGTAGTCTACATTTAAAAGTGAAATTGGCCTATAGTTTTTGCATTCTTCTTTATCTTTGCCTTCTTTGGGTAGAACAGTGATAATTCCTTCTTTCCACGAGGGGGGGGCCCTGCCCTCTTTAAGAGTGAAGTTAAAGCAGGACAGAAGCAAGGGTGTTAGCTCCTTCCGAAAGGCCTTATACCATTCCGATGGAAACCCATCGCTGCCTGGTGATTTACTAGCTTTTAACCGACTAATTGCAGCTTCCAGCTCCTTAACTGTAAGTTGCGACATAATAGTGTAATTCTGTGTCCCACCAATAGATGGCAAGTCAAGTGAGTCAAGGAAACTTCTAATTGTTTTTTCATCGGCTGTTAATGGTTTAGAATAAAGATTCTTGTAATATTCTTCAAATATTCTTTCTATTTCCTCTGGCTCATGTGTTAATTGTTTGGTTTGAGGGTTCCTTATTTTATGAATTGTGTTAATGGCCTGCTGTTTCTGCAGGCGTCTAGCTAAAAGTCTTGTTGCTTTTGGGCCTGATTCATAGTAGGTCTGCTTCACAAACCTTCCCTCTTTTCTATATCTGTCCTGAGTATCTCATTTATCTCTTCCCTTGTCAACACATCATATTTAATCATATTTAGGCATCATATTTACAAGAGGATACCAATTAAAGCAGTCTATTATCAACCAAAAAATAATCAATGCGGGTGAAAGTGTGATGAACATGAGAAAAAAAACAATATTCCCTCTTAGAAGGGTTAAAAAAGCGCCAGACGTCAGTGACAGCAAATTCTTCCACAAAGGACCGGATTAGCTCAGCCGACTTGGATGGAGCGCAGGCTCTAGGGGAGGAACGATCCAGATGAGGGTCAAGCCAGAAATTAAAGTCTCCACCTGATATTAAGTGGTGTTGTAGTGGCTAGAGATGCACCGATCAGGATTTTGAGGACCGATCACCGATCTCGAAAACCAGTATCGGCCGATCCAGATTTTGCCGATTACCGATCCTGGCGGGAAATCCATAAATTCGTCAATATTGTTGTCTCATGTACACGACACTGACATTGTATTATTAGGTATAAAAATTAGGAGATTAGGTGTAAGACTCGGCTTATAATGAGTAAGTATAGTTTAGTAGCTTCAGCTTTCCTGTGGTAATAATTATGTACAACATGTGTAGCAACACAGACAACAACAACTCTAAAAGTTGATACAAGTTGAAATCTATAAACCTTAGTTTTCCTGTGGAAAGAGGAATTAAATCTTAAAATAAAAATTAATTATGAATTATTAAGCTTTGTGAAAGCTTTAGCGGTAGCATCCGCCACGTGTGAGGAAACTCTTGTGAGTGAAGCAAAACTCTTCACACTAGAGCTCCACATGTCATTCCTGAAGCGACTGACACGACTGTCGTCCTGCATGAGGCTTTGGACTGTATATAGTCTGGTAAAACTCTGACAGGATTTCATCAGTGAAATATTTATAACGCGGTAGCTCGCCCCGCAGCAGCGCGCACCACGGATCCAAGCTGCAAACGTGTTTAAACCCGATGTCTTCTACAACTGAAAGCGGCTGATGAGCAAAGCATATGAATTCATTACCTTACAATGTAGTTGTTTATTTTTCTTCCTGTCGTTTATAAGTCTCTGTTACAGGTGTTACAGCCGAGTTAGTGAAGAACTTTTAAATGTCTTATCAGCTTCGTTGTGTTGAAATTCTTTTGTAACATTCCTCCTCGTGGTATCTCCACACACACTTTGGACACACTTTGCAAACTGCAAATTTGTTGTCCTTTTTAGACATTGTAAAACTCCTGCAAACTCCTCAGGGCCGCTGGGTCTGAGATGCGGGAACGCCCGCGCGGGCGGGGGTTTGTTGTTGTAAACGTCATCAGATCGGCCGCTCTGAACTATTATTTTCCGATCTCCGATCAAAATCGATTGGGCCATTATCGGCCCGATCCCGATCAGGGGCCGATCAATCGGTGCATCTCTAGTAGTGGCCACTCACAAGCAGGACACTGTTTAGTTTCAGTAGGTTAGAATTCACAAGAATCCAGCCGTTATTAACATGGCCTTTGTGAACGCTTTCACCGATCCATGAAGGCTTCCCTAAGAGCTAATCTCCGGGATGACGGCTGGGTCGACAGGCTCCCTTGGATGATGCTGGGCCTCCGTACCGCACCTAAAGAAGACCTGCTCTCATCCTCTGCTGAATTGATTTACGGCCAGCCCCTCTGAGTCCCTGGGGATTTCCTTCCCTGTACCACAGTCCCCTGGTCGGCCCTGGAGCAGCGAGGCGCTCTGCTGGACAGGACCAGGTCGTTTCTGCCGTTCCCAACCTCATACCATGGTGCTCCTCAGGTGCGGGTCCCTACTGATCTGCGGGCGGCGGAGTATGTGTTTGTCCATCACGACACCCATCGGGGCCCTCTGCGACCTCCCTATGACGGGCCGTACCGGGTTCTGGAGCCTGGCGACAAGAACTTTGTCATTGACCTGGGTGGTGAGGCAGAACGCATCTCAGTGGACCGCCTTAAGCGTGCTCACCTTGACTTGGACCGCCCCGTTGAGGTGGCCCAGCCTCCTCGCCGTGGTCGGCCCCCTGGCAGGCCGTCCGCGTCGTCAAAACTTACTCCTGCTGACGTCCCTTCCTGCCCTCTGGTGCCTGCCGGAGAGCCGCGGAATCGTTTTGGGCGAGTCAGAAGGGCCCCAAGTCGTTATTTGGCGCCAGTGCTTGTGAACTCTGGGGGGACGTGTGTAGTGGCCACTCACAAGCAGGACACTGTTTAGTTTCAGTAGGTTAGAATTCACAAGAATCTAGCCGTTATTAACAGATGACGTTGAGGTTTGTTGTGTTCTGTTACCGTTGGTTACGGGGCAGTTGTAACGAGAGACTGGAATAAACAACTCATGTTTTTCATTCGTCCACAAAAGCGTTTTTCAGCTCTTTTTGTTCCCAAACTCCTACAGTGTGACGATAAATCAGGAAGAGTTAGAAACAATCGTTTAAAGAAAGCATCATTGTCATAATTGGGAGCATAAATATTAGCCAAGACCAGCCGGGTGTGATTAATCCGGCCAGCAACGATAACAGATCTACCATCAGGTCAGAGATAGTACTTGAGTGCACAAAGGGAACAGATTTATGGAGCAGGATAGCTGCACCCCGAGGTTTTCCTTGAAATGAGGAATGATAAGTCTGACCTCCCCATCCCCTCCTCTATTTAGAGAGGTCTGAGATTTTGAGTTGAGTCTCTTGCAAAAAAATAACATGGTCGCCAAGATGGTAAAGATGGTGCAGTATCTTACTTGGTTTTATGGGGTTATTGAGTCCTTTGCAGCTGAAACTAGTGAATCTAATGGCACACCCGCTGGATGATGTAACACTGGATGGGGTCATAGCTAGGTAACAGCAGTATTATGTAAGGATGATGATCTGAAGCAAAACTGGGAGTGAAAAACTGGACTGATGTAAAACAAAAAGAGAAAATACAAAAAGAAACACTTGAAAAACACACGCACACCTTTCCCCTCCCACCCGCCCGTCCACCACATGAACTTTAGCAGAAGCATCGCCCCAAACGGGATGCATGCAGTGAACCCCCCTTGTAAACAACTGGTCACACCTCTTAAAGCTCTAAAGAGAGTCTCTGCTGAACAACTAGTGAACTGCAACCACTTAGGAGAAGGAATTGAGACATGGAGTTAAGTCAATCAAATTACACTGTAATAAATGTGCTTATACCTAAGCTGGGTGACTAAAGCTGACTAATAAATCACTACATAAAACAATCTTATTGAACAATAATATGCGAGAAGGAAAAAAAAAGAATTGCAGTACCTCACAAATCAATAGTTTTATAACAATAAGGCACATATGGTGCTACAGTTGTTTGCTTGAAGTACAGCAGCATCAAATAGTCATGAGCCATGTTGGGGAAAACCAAGGATGAAAGGAGTAACGTTAGACAAGAAAACAAAATCAGTGTCACATCAGAGTTGTAGCTCACTGAACACAGGAAGAAAACAAGGCATCAGGTCCTGGCGTTTCTTTCTCCAGGGAGTGGACAGTGGCGTCAGCTTGCTAACATTCACTCGGAGGTCGGAGAGCTCCGTGTCGTGGGCGTTAGCTGAGCTCTAGATCCCCCATCGATCGGCCACATGAGGCCAGCTTGTTCTCAAAGGCTCCGGAGCTCCACCATCTCTCTTTGAACTGTTGTTGAGATGCTGGTTCCAACCTACTGAGGACGTCCGAGCTCATCTGGTCCATCATCTCCCTCATGTTCAGTAGCAAGGAGACATTTGGTCCATCATCTCCCTCATGTTCAGTAGCAAGGAGACATTTGGTCTAGGGGTGGAACGGTTCACAAAATCCACGGTTCGGTTCACATCACGGTTTTGTGGTCACGGTTTTCGGTTCGGTTCGGTTTAGTTTCCTTTGTTTAAAATCAACACAAAAACAATGTCAACATATTTCAACTCTGAAATTTTTAATTGAAAGATGAGTTTTCTTCAGTCTTAAAAATAAAAGTACAGTGTTTGTAATACAAAGAAATAATGCTGGATTTCTTATAAAAACGTATCACTGCGCCATCTAAAATAACAAAATAAATAATCATTTTTCCACTTGAAATGAAAGTGCGCTGCAGTGTTTGAAATACAAATAAATAACGCTGGATTTCTTATAAAAACTTAAAGTGTCACTGTGCCATCTAAAATAAAATAATCAGTTTGCCACTTGAAATTTAAGTGCAGCATACACCAAAACTAACATATACACTGCACTATTCAACACTGCTTTGCTCATATTTTCATGTTCTTTTGCGGGGTGATGTCTCTTCATGTGAGTCAACATGTTGGACGTGTTGCCGGCAGCGTAAATAACGCGAGTCGAACAATGCTTGCACACGGTGGTACTTTTGTCCACAACTTTCTTGCCGGCCTCGTATGTCACCCCAAACCCAAAGTGCCTCCACACTGCAGAGCGATATTGTGCTGCCGGTGCATCTTCTATTTCTCTTTTAACGCCGCCACTAGCCAACTCCACAACTGAACTGCTAAACTTCTTCTTCGTGTGATTATTGCCGGCTGAGACAAGCAACCGCTACAACTGCATTCCGCCACCCGCAGGTGTGTCCCTGCTACTACACTCCATTACTTCCATTATGAAAAACTGATAAAGTTGCGCATGCATATGAACCGAACGGCACACACACGCTCCGAACCAAAGCAGTTGTACCGAACGGTTCGGATTATTTTCATGAACCGTTCCACCCCTAATTTGGTCCATCATCTCTCTCATGTTCAGTAGCAAGGAGACATTTGGTCCATCATCTCTCTCATGTTCAGTAGCAGGGAGACATCTGGTCCATCATCTCCCTCATTTTCAGTAGCAAGGAGACATTTGGTCCATCATCTCCCTCATGTTCAGTAGCAAGGAGACATTTGGTCCATCATCTCCCTCATGTCCAGTAGCAAGGAGACATTTGGTCCATCATGTCCCTCATGTTCAGTAACAAGGAGACATTTGGTCCATCATCTCCCTCATGTTCAGTAGCAAGGAGACATCTGGTTCATCATCTCCCTCATGTTCAGTAGCAAGGAGACATTTGGTCCATCATGTCCCTCATGTCCAGTATCAAGGCAGCATTTGCATCTGGCTGATCTGGGGCTTCCGGTTCAGGTGATAGCCGGGGCTGCTGCGTCGCCTCTCCCTCCGTTTGCCATTATAGAGCGCCCGCGAGAGAAAACCTTTACAGGTAGTGAAAAGCTTGAATGTTGGGGCTAAATAACGGCAAAAAGAATTAAAAAGTATTAGAAAAAAAAATAAAATAAAATAAAATAAAAAAAAAAGTGTAAAAAAAGTCACATTCCAGCGGAGCCTCGACGGAACACGTCCTACATCCTCCTCATTCCACCGGAACCTGGAATTGTTGTTTTTGATCAAAAAAAGTTGTATTTCAACATTTTACAGGTTTTGGAGGCAGGACAGTTTGATGTTAAATCGCTGCACAAAAACTGTAAATGGATTCATCTTATTTTGTCATCAACAAAAGAATTTCAGTTCAACTCAAGAAGTGTTGAGTTTTAATCACTGAGATGTTCAGAGGGTCAGGAAGCAGGAATGTCCTAAGATCCCTCATTCCTGTTGAAGGTTCCTCCAGAGGAAATATGAGCTCTGATGTCAGGAGGAGAGGAAAGCAGTAATCTGCTCCAGGACTGGATACAGACGAGATCAGGGGTGGACAATCCTGAAGCAGGGAAACGTTAGGTTACTTACGTAACCCCGGTTCTCTGATAACGTAGTGAAGTATCTCAGCCTATAGGAGAGCGCTCTCATGCGGCTGTACTACGGAAGCTCCAATGACACTCCGTCTGTCGGAGACAGACCAATGACAGCCGTGACAGGAGAGCCCGCCCCTCTCCCTTATATTCTCACTGCTGTCAGTGCACGGGTTATTCTAAGCATGCGTTTTCCTCACGTACTGCAAGCAGGGGAGTTTACTGAGATACCTCACTACGTTATCAGAGAACCAGGGTTATGTGACTAACTTAACGTTCTCTTTCTAACTTTGTTCGGTATCTAAGCCTATAGGAGATTTAGACATGCTCTCCGAAGCCGGCACTCTGACCCCAACAGACAAAGAACAGACGAGGTGTAGATCAGACAGCGCCTGCCTGGAGGAAGGAATGGGCCAGAGAGGGTGCTGTAACATCCAATCTATAAAACCTGACAAATGTGTGAGGCGAAGCCCAGCTTGCAGCCTCACAAATGTCCTTGACAGAGACCCCTTTAAACAGAGCTCATGAAGTGGCCATGCCCCGGGTGGAGTGGGCTCTCACGCCCATCGGAGCCTGTAAGCCCCTGCACTCATACGCCAATCTGATAGCATCCAACATCCTGTGAGACAACCGTTGCTGCGAAATGGGTTTCCCCTTGTGGGATAAAGCCCAGGACACAAACAGCTGGTCAGCTGTCCTGAAACCACTCGTCCTCTCCACGTACGTGCGTAAAACGTGCACCAGGCACAGAGAGTTCAGCCTCTTTTCCTCGGCAGAGGAGAAAGGTGGAGGATGAAAAGCTATCAGTTCGATAGGGGCACAGTGATAAGACGGACGTATCACTTTCGGCAGAAGTGAAGGGGTTAGGAATAAGGGATACCTTATTGAAACCCAGTGCAAACTGCAGGCAGGAAGGGTGAACAGAGAGAACCCGCATCTCACCCACCCGTTCGGCTGAAGACAAAGCCAAGAGCAAAGCAATCTTAAGTGACAATAATTTCATGTCAATTAATTCCAGGGGCTCGGGCGCTGGCACAGGGCGTCGAGCACCAGAGAGAGGCCCCAGGATGGGACAAGGGTCCTGGGGACCAGGAGCCTTCGGCGTGCACCCTTCATAAAGTAGCACACCAGCGGGTGCTCACCGACAGTATGTCTCCCAAAGCCAATGTGGCAGGCAGAAATGGCAGCCAGACACACCTTGATGGTGGAGAAGGCCCTCCCCTTGTCCATCAGCTCCTGCAGGAAGCACAATACCTCCGCCACGGAGCACTGATAAGGGACAACATTATTCAGTTCATGCCAGCCCTCAAACACACCCTATTTACCATTGTATAATGAGCGTGTGGATGGAGCCCTGGCACCCTGAATGGTTTCCACCACCTTGGGTGGTAAACCAACAGGGGTCAAATTCAGCCTCTCATGGGCCAGGCCCACAGAGCCATGCACTCCGGATGGGGATGAAATATCTCCCCATTCGCCTGGGACAGCAGGTCCCTGCGTAACGGAAGTAGCCACGGCTGGGTCGAGAGCATTTGGATTATCTCTGCCAGGCAGTGCTTCCCTGGCCAGCGCGGAGCTACCACAATCACCGAGAGGTGATGCTCCCTTGCTCTTGCCAGAGTGGAAGATATCAGGCTGAGAGGTGGAAATGTGTAAAGCAGTACGTTTGGCCATGGATGTGCCATCGCGTCCACCCCCAGCTGTGCATCGTCGCGAACCAAAGAGAAGAACAGAGGACACTGAGCTTTGTTCGCGATACGAAGAGATCTACGGCGGCCTGGCCGTATCTCTCCCAAATTTGACTCAACACCTGGCGATTGAGGACCCACTCGCCGTAGACGGGATTTCCTCTCGAGAGATCAGATCAGCCCCTGTGTTCAACCTGCCCGGGACGTGCGTCGTGCGCAGAGACAGCAAATGCTCGCTGCTCCAAGTCAACAAGGCGTGAGGCAGCTTGTGCAGCCGCAGGGAGAGGATCCCTCCCTGGTGGTTTATATAAGCCACCGTCATGGAATTGTCGCTCCTTACCAGAACATGGCAGCCCTGGAGGAAGAGCAGAAAATATTTCAGCGCCAGAAACACCGCCAGCAGCTCTAAATAATTTATGTGGGCGCCGCGCAGCTGTGACGGCCACATTCTGTTCACCGATCTGCCCTCGTGAACAGATCCCATCGCTGGAAATCTCTCATTTTCAGCAGGCCTAACGGGACCACCGCCAGCAGCGAAGCCATCGAGCCCAGAAGGCTGAGACACCCCCTGAACTGCACCGTGCGCCCTTTCAGGGTTTGACACCCCCCAGTTTTTGAGTTTCAGTTCTGTCCCTCCTGTTTCCCATCTGCCCTGATTGTCTGCACCTGTGTCTCGTTATCCCCTGTGTATATCTGGTCTTGTCATTCCCCTTCTCCCTGTCGGTCTGCACTGTTTGTTCCCTCCATGTTTCCTCTGGTTTTTGGTTTTTGCTCTCGTGTTCTGGTTAATCCTGCTCTGCAGCGTTTTTGGTTCTTGTTTTTGGTTAATAAACCCAGTTTTTTGCAACTCCTGGCTCCTGCTCTCCTGCGTTTGGGTCCTCAACAAACACCAACCGTGACAGAACGGACCGACCAAAATGGACCCAGCGGGAGAGCTCATTTCCCTCTGGGAGTTTCTCTGCCGGGAGGCGGAGAAAAACATGTGCCGGTTCGAGGAGGAGTCCCCAAGTCAAGGTTCCCCGCCAAGTCAAAGTTCCCCGCCAAGTCAAAGTTCCCCGCCAAGTCAAAGTTCCCCGCCAAGTCAAAGTTCCCCACCAAGTCAAGGTTCCCTGCCAAGTCAAGGTTCCCCGCCAGTCTCTGTTCCTGGGGCGGTACCGCCATTCTCTGTTCCTGGGGCGGTCCCGCCAGTCTCTGTTCCTGAGGCGGTCCCACCAGTCTCTGTTCCTGGGGCGGTCCCGCCAGTCTCTGTTCCTGGGGCGGTCCCGCCAGTCTCTGTTCCTGAGGCGGTCCCACCAGTCTCTGTTCCTGAGGCGGTCCCGCCAGTCTCTGTTCCTGAGGCGGTCCCGCCAGTCTCTGTTCCTGAGGCGGTCCCGCCAGTCTCTGTTCCTGGGGCGGTACCGCCAGTCTCTGCTCCTGGGGCGGTACCGCCAGTCTCTGCTCCTGGGACGGTCCCGCCAGTCTCCGTTCCTGGGGCGGTACCGCCAGTCTCTGCTCCTAGGGCGGTACCGCCAGTCTCTGCTCCTGGGACGGTCCCGCCAGTCTCTGTTCCTGAGGCGGTCCCGCCAGTCTCTGTTCCTGGGGCGGTACCGCCAGTCTCTGTTCCTGGGGCGGTACCGCCAGTCTCTGCTCCTGGGGCGGTACCGCCAGTCTCTGCTCCTGGGACGGTCCCGCCAGTCTCCGTTCCTCTTCCTGAGGCGATCCTGGATGCACCTCAGCCGGCGCCACGGATTCCATCTGCCCAGTCCCGAGAACGGCCTTCTGGCCGCTGTGCCGGGTCCCGAGTCCGGTTCCGGGGTTGGCCCCCTGAAACTGACTCTCCGGTTGGCCCGGCCCCGTGGGCGGCCTCTGGAACTGTCTCGCCGGTCTGCCCGGCCTCGAGGACGACCCCCCGAGCTGACTCGCCGGGATGCCCGGCCTCGAGGACGACCCCCCGAGCTGACTCGCCGGGATGCCCGGCCTCGAGGACGACCCCCGGAACTTTGGCCGTGTGTTTGCCCGCCCCCTCTCTTCGGGACCGTGAAGTACCTGGAGTAGAAACCCAGTTGAGTTTCTCCCTCCGGAACAACCCTGATCGCCCCCTTGCTCAGCAGAGAGGATATTTCCTCCTCCAACACTCGAGCAGCGTCCCCGTTTGCAACAGAAATCAACACGCCGTTGAATTTCGGTGGTCGGGAGGCGAACTGCAGCCTGTAGCCCCTCATCACTGTTTTCAGAACCCAGGGCTGTTGAACAGCGACCTCCTGCCATCTCTGCGCTCGACTGGCGAGCGGAGTAATGGCGCACTCTACTGGGGGCAAGGGGAATCGTGACAACGGGAGGGAGCCCCGAGTCAGGCTTAATTGAAGCAGTGAGGAGTCCCCTCCTTCCAGGCCAGAACTGGGCTGGAGGGGGGTGAAACAGGGACGTGTGCTCGAACTGGTAAATGGCTGCGGGTCGGGGGAACAGAAAAGGCCGCCACGCAGTACTTTTGCGGACAGATTAAAGTATCTGGCGCTCTCCTCCGTTTTGCGGGTGGAGGGAGGGTCAGTGCATCCGTCCCGAGGGGGAAAGAAACAGGGACCTCAGTCGGAGCCGACCCGCTCTGAGCGCTGGGAGGCTCAGACTGCCAAGGGAGGATGGCGTCATCCTCATCCTCGTCAAAATCCGAGATGTAAGAGCCACATGCCGCCGGGCAAGGGCGGGATGAAGGCTTGGGGGTTTTCCCAGCACTCGTTCCCGAGGCTGTCGCCATGAGACCGGGGAAAAAAGCCGCCTCGACGGGGCTCCCGGCGGTGAACGTGTCAGGAGGGAGTTAGCAGGTGTAAGCTGCTAGACCGACGGCATGAGCTCGCCATGACGCGTTAGCTTATCCCCGACAGAAGGGCTAGTAGTGGGTAAAGGCTACTAGCTGGTCTTAAACACGAGTAAGCAGGTGTAAGCTGCAGGCACCGGGGAAAAAGCTTCACACGGGCTAAAAATAGCAGACTGACAGGGCGACCTACCAGTATGAAGTTGCGTAATGACACGCAATATTCCTCAGCGAAAGCCGGCGGCAGAGCCTAAGTCCTGCGCTCAGCGACAAATTCCTTAACGGCTCGTCTGTGAGCTACAGCAGGAGACAGATTCTGGTCGGTGACTGAGGAGAGCTTGTAGTAACACTCGCGGGGAAGAAAGCGAGAATAACCCGTGCACTGACACAGTGAGAGTATATGGGAGAGGGGCGGGCTCTCCTGTCACTGCTGTCATTGGTCTGTCTCCAACAGACGGAGTGTCATTGGAGCTTCCGTAGTTCGACCGCATGAGAGCGCTCTCTTATAGGCTGAGATACCGAACGAAGTTAGAAAGAGAACATCTAACACATGCAGGACTGTGGCTGTCAGGACCAGAGTTGGAGACCCTGCTGTAGATGTTCTTCAGTGGTCATCAGCAAATTATCAGTGACTGGTGTGAATTTGTGTTTGCAGAGGTCGGTACCGCAGTTGGAGTCCAGAGTCTCCAGGATCCATCAGTCCGTCTATGAAGAGTGACTGGTCCAAAGATGATCCTCTAGACTTCAGTAAACAACCTGGACCCTCAGACACAGAGTAAGAAACTGCTGTTAACTGATTCTATGACTCATCATGACTTTATATTTTCTCTCCATGGTGGTTTATTTGATGATTTAGTTTCTTCAAACATCACTTTTTCCTTCTGGTTCCTGTTTTTCCACCACGGAGTCTTCTGTGTTCCTCAACCATGTGGTCCTGCTGGTTCAGAGAGCAGAGTTTGGTTCAGGAGGAAACCAGCTCTCCAGATCCTACTGATACTACTACTACTACTACTGATACTAATACTACACCGGTTCAGGATGAAACCAGCTCTCCAGATCGGTCCAGGAGAGTCTGCAGCAGTTTTAGGACTCTAGTACTCCTTCATCACATTAAAAACTAATCACTTACACATGTTAGATACAAATATAAAACAACGTAAACTACCATATAATTGCATATGATTTAGTTTTTTTTTTTTTTTAAGATTGTTTTGGGCTCTAGTGGCCCTTTATTGAAGTTGCAGACAGGAAGGGGGTAGAGAGAGAGAATGGGGATGACATGCAGCAAAGGTGCAGGCCGGGATTCAAACCTGCGGCCGCTGCAGGAGTACTGTAGTCTCAGTATATGAACCACTTGCTTAACCCAGTGCACCGCCGAGCTCATGTTCAGTAGCAAGGAGACATTTGGTCCATCATCTTCCTCATGTTCAGTATCAAGGAGACATTTGGTCCATCATCTTCCTCATGTTCAGTATCAAGGCAGCATTGGCATCTGGCTGATCTGGGGCTTCCTGTTCAGGTGATAGCCGGGGCTGCTGCGTCGCCTCTCCCTCCATTTGCCATCATATATATTTGCAGACACTGGGTCCAGAATACAAAACAAGATACAAAGGCAAAGACATTAAAAACAAAGAGAAAGAGATTCACTTGTGCCGTTCAAATCAGTTAAAAACATACAAACATTTCCTCCAGTGTTTCCAGCAACAGCAGGAGAACCTTGTATCACTCTGTGTCGTCTCTGTTAAGGCCATAATTACAGCATTCTTTGACTCCTTCAGTCTACACATAAATCTAAACATAAAATTCCTCAGTACAGCAGGAAAGTGGGAACATCACTGGTCACAAACATTTCACTTGCACTTGTTCATCTAGGTAGTTTTAGAAAAATTCTAAAAGCATCGTTGTATGCCACCTGTAGTTTTTTCATTTTAGCACTGGTATAACGGCAGCACAAGAGAGCGGTGTATAGCGGAGTGCAATATGTTTTAAACAATGCTGTTTTAACATTATCTGTACACATGTGAAACTAACGTGCACCATATTGGCTTGGCCATATAGTTTACAGCTCTGACGCTGCAAATCATCATCGTCACTGAAATCATCCCTGATTATGTGGCCCAGGTATTTAAACTTCTTTACAACCTCTAATACTTCTCCTGCCAAAGAAAAAGAGGGAAAGGTAATCTTCTGATCGTCCTTTGTTTTGCAGATCATAACAACACTCTTTTTAGAATTGAACAATATATCAAATGAAAAACCATATTTAGTCCAGACCCGTAGTAGCTGCTGTAGGCCAGCACTGTACTGAGACAGTACAACTAGATCATCTGTATAGATCATGTTATTGATAAGGTTGTCCCCCACCATGCAACCTGTTTTACACTCATTGAACTGTTTAGATAAATCATCTATGTATAAATTAAATAATAAAGACGATAAAATCCCCCCCTGGCGCACGCCATTGGACACCAGAAAGGGTGTGGATGTTCTCCTTCCCCATCTAGCCTGCATAGTTTGGTGAGAATACCAAACTATAGAGCGCCTGCGAGCCAAAACCTTTACAGGTAGTGAAAAGCTTTAATGTTAGGGCTAAATACCGGCAAAAAGAATTAAAAAGTGTGATATAAAAGTGTAAAAAAAGTCACATTCCAGCGTAGCCTCGGCGGAACACGTCCTACATCCTCCTCATTCCACCGGAACCTGGATTTGTTGTGTTTGATCAAAACAAGTTTTATTTCAACGTTTTACAGGTTTTGGAGGGAGGACAGTTTGATGTTAAATCGCTGCACAAAAACTGTAAATGGATTCATCTTATTTTGTCATCAACAAAAGAATTTCAGTTGAATTCAGGAAGTGTTGAGTTTGAATCACTGAGATGTTCAGAGGGTCAGGAAGCATGAATGTCCTAAGATCCCTCATCCCTATTGACGGTCCCTGCAGAGGAAACATGAGCTCTGATATCAGGAGGAGAGGAAAGCAGTAATCTGCTCCAGGACTGGATACAGACGAGATCAGGGGTGGACAATCCTGAAGCAGGAAACATCTAACACATGCAGGACTGTTGCTGTCAGGACTAGAGTTAGAGACCCTGCTGTAGATCTTCTTCAGTGCTCATCAGCAATATTATCAGTGACTGATGTGAATTTGTGTTTGCAGAGGTCGGTACCGCAGTCAGAGACCAGAGTCTCCAGGATCCATCTGTCCGTCTATGAAGAGTGACTGGTCCAAAGATAATCCTCTAAACTTCAGTAAAGAACCTGGACCCTCAGACACAGAGTAAGAAAACTCCTGTTAACTGATTCTAGGACTCATCATGACTTTATATTTTCTGTCCATGGTGGTTTATTTGATGATTTAGTTTCTTCAAACATCACTTTTTCCTTCTGGTCCCTGTTTTTCCACCACGGAGTCTTCTGTGTTCCTCAGCCATGTGGTCCTGCTGGTTCAGAGAGCAGAGTTTGGTTCAGGATGAAACCAGCTCTCCAGATCCTACTGATACTACTACTACTACTACTGATACTACTGCTACTACTACTACTGCTACTACTACTACTACTACTACTGCTACTACTACTGCTACTGCTACTACTACTACTACTACTACTGCTACTACTACTACTACTACTACTAGTAATACTACTACTACAAGATTTGATAGTGCCATATGTTCCTGGCAGAATTCTCCGCTCCCAGAGTGCAGGTTTACTTGTAGTTCCTAGAGTATCTAAATGTAGATTTGGAGGGCGGGCGTTCTGCTATCAGGCACCACTACTATGGAACCAACTTCCAATCTGGGTTAAGGAGGCTGACACCACCTCCACCTTTAAAACTAAACTTAAAACCTTTCTGTTTAGTAAAGCCTCTAGTTAGTGTTTAGTAAACCTCTAGCTGGTGTTGGTAAATCTCTAGGTAGTGTAAACTCAAGTGTAAACTCTAGTGTGTTAGAGTCAGTAGTTAGTCTCAAATATAGCTTCGCGGTAGATATGTGGCTATAGGCCTATGCTGCAGGGGGGCAGCATACCATTACCATTTTTATTTATTATAAATATCTCATAGCTATCATTTTACTACTATTACTACTACTACTGCTACTACTACTACTACTACTACTGCTACTACTACTACTACTACTACTACTACTGCTACTACTACTACTACTACTAATACTACTACTACTGCTACTACTACTACTGCTACTGTTATGGTTTGGTTTGCTAAGGACCCAAGTGCAGGAGAACAGGAGACAGGAGTTGCAACAAAAAGGCCACACACGGCCAAAGCTCCGGGGGCTGCCCTCGGGACCGAGCAGACCAGCGAGAGCGTTCCGGGGGCCGTCCTCGAGGCCGGGCAGGCCGGCGAGAGAGCTCGGGGGGGCGTCCCCGAGGCCTGGGCCTGGGTCTTGGCGGGGGGCGTGACGGGGATTCTTGGCTGGGCTCGGGGACTTGGCTGGGCTCGGGGACTTGGCTGGGCTCGGGGACTTGGCTGGGCTTGGGGACATGGCTGGGCTCGGGGACTTGACGGGACTCGGGAACTTGACGGGACTCGGGAGCTTGACGGGACTCGGGAACTTGACGGGACTCGGGAACTTGACGGGACTCGGGAACTTGACGGGGCTCTGGAACCTGACGGGGCTCTGGAACCTGACGGGGCTCTGGAACCTGACGGGGCTCTGGAACCTGACGGGGCTCTGGAACTTGACGGGGCTCTGGAACTTGACGTGGCTGCGGGGGTACCCGGGTCCGGGGCGCCGGCTGCGGGGGTACCCGGGTCCGGGGCGCCGGCTGCGGGGGTACCCGGGTCCGGGGCGCCGGCTGTGGGGGTACCCGGGTCCGAGGCGCCGGCTCCGGGGGTACCCGGGTCCGAGGCGCCGGCTGCGGGGGTACCCGGGTCCGGGGCGCTGGCCCCCCCTCAAGGGACAGATCCCAGATGTCCCCACAGTCCACATCCAGGGCGGGCTGGGGGGGGACACGGGTCCTCGGAGCTGACTGAGGGGGGTCCGGGACCATCACCGGAGCAGGGGCTGATGCGTCCGGGACCACCACAGGAACATGGGGAGGTGCCTCCGGGACCACCACAGGAACATGGGGAGGTGCGTCCGGGACCACCACAGGAACATGGGGAGGTGCGTCCGGGACCACCACAGGAACATGGGGAGGTGCGTCCGGGACCACCACAGGAACATGGGGAGGTGCGTCCGGGACCACCACAGGAACATGGGGAGGTGCGTCCGGGACCACCACAGGAACATGGGGAGTAGGGATGTTAATAATTAATCGATTTTCGATTAATTGCCGTTATGAAATTACCCGATT
This sequence comes from Cololabis saira, assembly GCF_033807715.1. Classification (NCBI taxonomy): domain Eukaryota; kingdom Metazoa; phylum Chordata; class Actinopteri; order Beloniformes; family Belonidae; genus Cololabis; species Cololabis saira. The sequence goes on from NC_084608.1 coordinate 35,262,674, forward strand.
TAAAATTAACGATTACAATTAATCTATTTATTTATTTATTTTTTTTTTTCGTTTAATTTCACCAGCTGGTATTACGCCCGGACCACATTTAATGCGACACAACACGCTGCTGCCGCGGCGCGCACATAAAGTTAGAAGAAAGAGACGGCGCATATGTTTGGTTTTAGTAATATCATGCTCAGGCAATGACTCTGCAATGGCCCAGACGGGAGACACATGTAGCTCAGTGCTTAACTTTTATTTTTAATCCACTCTATATTCTTCTGGTTGTTCTCCGATATGCTCCCCTAAAGCCTGAATTATGGTTCCGCCTTAAATCGACGCAGAGCCGCCGCCGTAGCCTACGGCGGCAGCTCTGCATTGTTGTAACGCAGAACCATAAATCAGCCTTCACCCGGTACACACATAGGTTTCTCTAAACATCTGTCCCCACTACAGTTTTAACTAAAAGAAAATGTGCTCCAATACAGCAGGTCTCATAATTTTATTTTGAACACTGCCAAAACTCTAACTTAAAACGTAACTAGAACTTA
>NC_084608.1:35270706-35335755 GCF_033807715.1 Cololabis saira
TGAGGAGCAGATGTGAACATGTGACTGAAGGAACTGATGAACCAGGAAGTAGAACCTCCCTCAACAGGATCTACACGGAGCTCTTCATCACAGAGGGACTGAGTGAAGAGGTTGATACCCAACATGAGGTGAGGCAGCTGGAGACAGCTTCCAGGATGAAGAGCCTCCATGACGCTCCAATCAAGTGCCAGGACATCTTTAAAGCCTTACCTGACCAACGTGGAGCCATCAGAGTGGTTCTGACCAACGGCGTCGCTGGCGCTGGGAAAACCTTCTCGGTTCAGAAGTTCTCTCTGGACTGGGCCGAGGGCTGGGAGAACCAAGACGTCACCGTGGTGATTCTGCTCTCGTTCAGGGAGCTGCACCTGATCCGAGATGAGCAGCTCAGTCTTCTCAGGCTGATCCAGGTTTTCCATCCATCGTTACAGAAGCTCACAGCAGAGCAGCTGGCTGCCGGGAAACCGTTGTTCATCTTTGACGGCCTGGATGAAAGCAGACGTTCCCTGGACTTCAACAATGGTCCGGTCGTGTCTGACGTCACACAGAGCTCATCGGTCAACGTGCTGCTGACCAACCTCATCCAGGGGAACCTGCTTCCCTCAGCTCTCATCTGGATCACTTCCAGACCTGCAGCAGCCAATCAGATCCCTCACAAACACGTGGACAGGGTGACAGAAGTACGAGGCTTCACCGACGGCCAGAAAGAGGAATACTTCAGGAGGAGGTTCAGGGATGAAGAGCGGTCCAGCAGCATCGTCTCCCACATGAAGACATCCAGAACCCTCCACATCATGTGTCAACTCCCGGTCTTCTGCTGGATCACTGCTACAGTTCTGGACCACATGTTGACCACAGAGCAGAGAAGAGAGCTGCCCAAGACCCTGACTGACATGTTCTCCCACTTCCTGCTGGTCCAGACCAAGAGGAAGAAGAACAAGTACCAGGAGGGACATGAGACGAGTCCACAGGAGCTGACGGAGGCTGACAGGGACCTTCTCCTGAAGCTGGGGAGGCTGGCGTTTGAACATCTGGAGAAAGGAAACATCATGTTCTACCAAGAAGACCTGGAGCAGTGTGGTCTTGATGTCCCAGAGGCCTCGGTGTACTCAGGATTTTGTACCCAGATCTTCAGGAGAGAGTGTGAAGTCTTCCAGAAACCCGTCTACTGCTTTGTTCATCTGAGCATCCAGGAGTTCCTGGCTGCAGTCTACGTGCTCCACTGTTGCTCCACCAGGAACAGAGATGTGCTGGAGAACTTCCTGGGAGAAATCTACAGATACTCATCTCTCGATGACTTCCTGAGGAGTGTCATGCAGAAATCCCTGGAGAGTAAAAATGGCCACCTGGACCTGTTTGTCCGCTTCCTTCATGGTCTTTCTGTGGAGTCCAACCAGAGACTGTTAGGAGGTCTGCTGAACCAGACGGAGAACGATCCAGAAACCATCCAGAGAGTCATCAACAACCTGAAGAAGATGAGCACTGACAGTAACTCTCCTGACAGAAGCATCAACATGTTCCAGTGTCTGGTGGAGATGAACGACCTCTCAGTTCATCAGCAGATCCAAGAGTTCCTGAAGTCAGAGAACAGATCAGAGCAGGAACTCTCTGATATCCAGTGTTCAGCTCTGGCCTACATGCTGCAGATGTCGGAGGAGGTTCTGGATGAGTTGGACATGAGCAAGTACAAGACAACACCAGGGGGTCGACGGAGACTGATTCCAGCTGTGAGGAACTGCAGAAAGGCTCGGTGAGTCCAGATGGATCAATAATATGGGCTCAAATTAATGCCATAAGTATTTTGTATCTGTAAATAAACTTTATACTTAGAAATATTTTGTGCGTGTGAAAAAAATATTTGCACTTGCAAAAAATATTTGTACTTGTAGATACAAATTTGTATCTACAAGTACAAATTTTATTTTTTTTTAAAGCTACAAACTTTTTACAAAGCTACAAACTTTTTTACAAAAGCTACAAACGTTTTTTTTAAATAAGAAAAATACCTGGGGGAGCCAGAAGGTTCATTTAATGAATTAATGTCCACGTTGTCTGATTTTGGTAAATTATCTGGCTACAAAGTTAATATTTCAAAAACTCAGGTGATGACATTAAACTATATAGTCCCTGCGACTTTACGTAGGAAATTTAAGGTAAATTGGGAAAATGAGATCATTAAATATCTAGGTGTACACTTTTTTTTTTTTCACCTTATCTGCACACATATTATTGATTGATACCATGACGGTAGAAACCAAAAGTGTATATATGTGCATTATTACTATATTTAATATATATACATATATATACGCACACATATGCGTACACATACATAAATATACACATACAAACCCAGTGTTTTTTTTTTTTTTTTTTTTTTTTTGGGGGGGGGGGGGTGACGACATCCACTGCCAATCCAGGAAGCAGGAACACACGGAAACACACGTCAAGCACTGGAAATCTGCAACAAAAAACCACAAACAAAGCACGAAACCGGCACGGAGCCAACCAAAACAATAACAGCAATCGACCTAAATCTTGAGATCTGATCGCAGTCTGAGCTAAGCTATCGCTACCGCTACCTAAACCCAAAAACTAGAGAGCCAGCATGCAGGTGAACAAGCCAGTGTGTATGTCTATGTGTGTGTGTGTGTATGTATATGATCATGCGTGTGTGTGTGTGTGTGTGTGTGTGTGTGTGTGTGTGTGTGTGTGTGTGTGTGTGTGTGTGTGTATGAATGTGACTAAGTGACTATATGTCTGTGGAGATTCATTTATCCAGGTAGAAAGTTCTTCTAAAAAGGGTTTTATTTTTAAAAACACTGGACTTAAAACATACTTAAAAACACAAGACGTTTCGGTGTTCATCCAAACACCTTCATCAGTTGTTTGGTCCACAGGAAGTAGCTCTGGCAGTTATAGACTCAAAGGAGTCACATGACTAAGGTCACATGACTGCTCAATGAGTGAGCCAGAGAAGATGGTACACCCACCTACAAAAAGAAAAACACAGTTTTAGGGATCAGGACGTCCACGTCCTGGACAGAGAGGATGGATGGTTTGAGAGGGGCGTAAGGGAGGCCATCTATGTGAAAGTGGAGCGGCCCTCTTTAAATAGAGGGGGGGGACTGAGACATCATTTGTCCTCGTCTTACAATGCTGTTTTGAAGACATTACCCCGGCGCTTAACAGACCAACCAACTTGCTCCACCTCACAGGTGGGGGGAGGGGCATCTGTTTAGGCTCCTGGGACACCATCTTCTCTGGCTCACTCATTGAGCAGTCATGTGACCTTAGTCATGTGACTCCTTTGAGTCTATAACTGCCAGAGCTACTTCCTGTGGACCAAACAACTGATGAAGGTGTTTGGATGAACACCGAAACGTCTTGTGTTTTTAAGTATGTTTTAAGTCCAGTGTTTTTAAAAATAAAACCCTTTTTAGAATAAGTGACTATATGTGTGTATGTGTGTATGTGTGTGTGTGTGTGTGTGTGTGTGTGTAATAAACCTGAAGTGTATCTATAGTGGGGGGGGGAGCAACCCCGCCACCCGCGAGACCAGAGGCCGACACGGAAGAGCCCGGAACCCAGGCCACCGGCAACCCCACAGGTGTACACCTAACTAAGGATCTTTCAGGGCTCTTCCGGGCAAACTATGTACCAATATCCTCGAAAATAAAAGCAGATCTGCATAGATGGAATCTGGTGCCCTTTCTGAGCCTTAGCTCAAGAATAAGCGCAGTAAAAATGAGTGTACTCCCCCGACTACTTTACTTGTTTAGGAACTTGCCTGTAGAGGTGAGTGAAACTCAGTTTAGGGAATGGGATAAATGGATCTCCAGATTTGTTTGGCAGGGCCGGAAACCGAGAATTAAATATGCCACCCTTCAACTTCACAAGGATTTTGGGGGGATGGGTTTCCCTTGTCTAAAGAATTATTATTATGCTGCTCAAATAGCTCCTCTACTATATTGGAGTAATGGAACATATGCGGCTAAGTGGAAGGAGTTGGAGTCCAATCTGGTAGATCCATTCCCCATTCAAGCTGTGTTGGCGGATGAGGGTATAATGTGTCAGTTACAAAAGTTGGGGAACCCATGGCTGAACCACACGTTTCAAGTCTGGCAGAAGGTGATTAATATGAGCAATATACATAGAATGTTGAGAATGTTCAGATGATTTGCGTTTGATTCTGATTTTTTCCCCAACAAGCATGATTCTAGCTTCAAATCGTGGACAATGTATGGTTTTACAACATTTCTTTCACTCACTCATAAGAACACTGTATTCAGCTTTGAGGTTTTACAGGATAAACATGGCTTACAACGAAATGATTTCCATAGATATCTGCAAATGACAGGTCTCTCAGATGTCGAATTAGAATTTTACCACATTTTGAAAAATGCCATGACAATGACTCCAGCCAACTCCATTTCCAAGCTGTACACAGCTATATCCCATGCCAATAATAGCGACACTCTTTACATCAAAGCTAAATGGGAAAGGGAAGCAAGGATTGACATTTCTGAGGAGACTTGGGGCAATATCTGGTCCTTCCAATGGACAACATCTAGCTCCATGGACTGGAGAGAGCATTGTTGGAAGAATATTATTAGATATTTCAAGACACCGTATCAGGAGAAATACAAAGGGGCAAATTTGCCATGTTGGAGACAATGTGGCTCGACTGTGGCTAACCACTATCACATTTTTTGGGACTGCCCCAAGCTGAAAGTGTTCTGGAGGGGTATCCAGGCTTCAGTAAGCACAGTTTTTAACATTCAGTTTCCTCTGAGTTTTGACGTGTTATATCTAGGTCATGTTACTGTTTTGGAATGTAGGCGAGAGATAAAATTGCTGCAATTGCTCTTGGTGGCAAGTAAGAAAGCAATTACCAGGAGATGGTTAACTCCGACCCCACCTACTCTAGAAGACTGGATAGGTATCACCTTAGAGATTTTTAGGATGGAAAAGCTGACCTTCCAACTAAAAGCACAACGGGACATATTCTATAAGATTTGGAATAACTGGATTGTATTTATCACCCCCATGAGAGCAGATTTTGTTTGATTTCACTGGTAATATGTAATTCATTGTTTTGACCTCGACTGGGTTTTATGTTTGTGTAACGGGTGTGCCTAGCTCTACTACACAGTCTAACTGGCTGGCTGCACATCCGTTAACCCCTGATAGCCTCTGCGTTGTGTTCTGGTTGGTCAGAAGAAGACAGTCGGACCACAGGTAGGGATGTCACGATGACAGATTCTCTTGGTACGATTATTGTCAGAGAAATAATCACGATTTAACGATTATCACGATTATTATGTATTAATTAATTTCACACTATGAATCTGTAAAATCACATGAACACTCCTTAGAGATCTTTAAATGTCATTTATTTTCCATGCCAAATATTAGCAACAAAGAAAAGTAACCAAAAAGTACAACATTAATGACAATAATACCATTGGAATTAAACAAAAATCACTTCTGTGTTAATCATCCACAGTAGGATTTACCTTTTGGGTAATAACGTTTCAAATGCTACATGCAAACTGTAAACTGTATTACAAAAATGTTTCTGAACATTTCTTTTGGACCTGAGAAGAGAATTTTTAAACAGGAAAAAACATCTAGCTAGCTTTTGACTTATAGCTGCCCTCTGAAACATAAATAATACTGTAACAGTGAAAATAAACAAGACCACATCTGAAATTAAATACAAGCTAGCTATGTATTTCCTTTTGGAACAAAAAAAGTGGTGAAAGGCTGCAGGACAGGAGCCACCTGCAGAAGACTTGCTTCAAGTCCTTTCAGTTCAGGTTAAAGTGCAGGAATGTCAGCTACGTGCTTACGTCGGGGGCTGGGGGCGGGGCTGGGGACGGTGTTACTGAACAACCAAAGCAGAATAAACACGGAAGAGCGCCGTTTTTTAAACAACGGAGCGTTGAAGACGGCGGTTAAGTTAGCAGACTCTTTTATTATTACATCCATTTATTTAATAATGGATGTAAAACAGAAGCAGCAGTGGTCTACGGTACAATCCATCAACAGAGCCCGCGACGGAGCGCAGCCTCGCGTCCGAGCCCGCTCCCAGCCCGTCCCCGCGGGCCGGGGATTTTTTATTAAATAAATTGATTTATTTCTGCAATGTTTACACACTGGAAAGCCATCGTCAAAGATAACCCCTTCCTCATTTTTGCGGTACCCATAATAATCCCACACAGCTGATTGTATCCGCTTTTTGGGGGGGAATAACTCTTCATCCATACTTCACTTCAGCTGCTCCGCTTCCGCTTGTGTAACTTTATTTTCGTTCCGTGCGAGTTGCGCTGATCTGTCTATGGCCACGTTTACACGTAGCCGGGTATTTACAAAAACGGATATTTTCCCCTCTACGTTTTAAAAAAAATCCTCGTTTACACGGACCCGCATGAAAACGCTGTTAACGTCATGCCAGCCAATCAGAATCCTGGAAAAACATCAACAAATGACACGTGTGTAACTTCCAGTTAAGGCTGATTTATGGTTCCGCGTTACACCAACGCAGAGCCTACGGCGTAGGGTACGCGGCGACGCGCACGTACGATGCACGTCGCCGTGTACCCTACGCCGTCGATTTAACGCGGAACCATAATTCAGGCTTCATGCTGCTGGCTGACGCGCTCACAGGCTTGAATGAGCAGGAGGCTGGACGGGGGGGGGGGGGGGGGGGGTTACTTTTAAGTGTGACTTTAGAATATAAAACAGGTAAAATACAAGAAAATATTGACGGTGGCCAAACTAATTGTAAACACAGGTCGCACACATGACGCTGGTGAGTTTCTGGTGCATAATGTAACGTTCTGAAGCTTAAATCTCCGTTTTCCTCCGTTTTCCTCCGTTTAGACGCAAACGTGAAAACGGAGTTTTTGAAAATCTCCACTTTGGCCGGAGTTTTCAGAAATTATCGTTTTTGGGGGCTTTGAGCTGCGTTTTCGTGTAAACGAACGGCCAAAACGCATGAAAACGCCTCCGTTTTTGCTCCGTGTAAACGGGGCCTAAGGTTCCGGGTACCGGCGTAATCTTTGGAAAGTGACGATGTTTAGGAGTCTTCACGAATAATTAATCGTGCCGTTTAAAATCGCGGTTAATAGTGAAAACAAGTAATCGTGACATCCATAACCACACGTAGCAGTTGGTTGCTCTTTACTGGTGGTGGTAAGGTGGGGCTGTACAGTCACAAAATAAACAAACAACAGTGTGAACATGTAGTCTCCATAAACACCCGCTCTGCAAACCGCATGGAATCCTGCTCTCAGAGAATCCAGCAAAACTCAGGAAATATGCACTTTGTAATTGCATCTAATACATTCTCAATACTAACAGCAAAAGTGCATCTCATGTTATTTGAAAACCATGGACAAAACATTATAATCAGCCACACACATCCGTTTCAACATACCAATTGCAATTAATATAAAATGCCAATGCATAACAAAACGAAATAAACATACCTGTACAGTCACAAAATAAACAAACAGTGTGAACATGTAGTCTCCATAAACACCCGCTCTGCAAACCGCATGGAATCCTGTAGAATCGGAAAATACACGTGTCCTATAACTGTTGCAAAAGTGTATTTACAGACTTCACATTCAACCCTAATGCACCTCTGTATAATCACAAGCTTACTGAAATCATTTATGGTTGCATACTGTTGTTTAGCACTGTAGTAACTTCAGGGACTACGTGGTTATTTCACAGCATAACCTTTATTCCAACTTCAGAACAACAGCATAACCGCATGTTTCAAACTCCAATGTAAACTGAACTGACTCTCACTCTGCCTTGTCGGCAGCTTCACCTGCAAGGAACACTGCTGCCACCTTGAGGCCGGGCAGAGTAACTTCCCAAATGTACTTCACATTATTACACCCTTTCCCCCTTAAGTAGTTAAACATCTCCCCCCCCAAATGTAAACACAGGAGAAATCAAAATCAAAATACACAAGTGGAACCATCCTCAACCTCACTGGCTGCATCAACCTGCTTGAAAATAAACACAAAAAACAAAACAAAAAACACACAAAAGCACAATGCAATTTCGCATTTTTTTTTTTTTTTAAACCTAAACCCCAAAGTCCCCTAGTGTTGGCAGGGTTATGCAGCAGGCGGCTTGGCGTGGTAAACCAGAATAAAGATATACACCGCAAAAACGGGAATAACAGAGCTTCATTCAGTATTTCGTTTCACTCGATCCAACAACTGCAATCAGCTGTGGATGCGCAGCCATTTATTGACACACCCACAAATAACAGCACCTGTCTGGTCAATCAGATCAAACAATTAACAAGTGACACACAGCTTGAGTTCAAACAAACACAAATAATTGAGAGCACTCTGTCTCAACACCCCCACTTGCTCTCACATTGTTCCAAAAGAAAACTTAATTAACTCCAAACATAAATTCATCAAACTGTTTCAACTTAAATTTTGTTGCAGGTTTGGTAAATAGGTCTGCAACCATTTCATTGGTCTGACAATACGTCAAGATCATTTTGCCATTGTTTACAGTGGATCGAATGAAGTGGTACTTGATATCCACATGTTTACACCTCTGTCTGCTGACAGGATTTTTAGCTAAACAAACCGTGCCTTGGTTGTCCTCGTATACCTTAGGTATTGCATATGGATGCTTATCAATCCCCTCTAGGAAATGAGTAAGGTAGAGACACTCTTGGATAGTAGCAGCGAGTGCTATATACTCTGACTCACAAGTGGACAGTGCTACCGTTGGCTGCTTTTTGGTTTTCCATGACACTAAAGTGCCACCTTTGGTTAAGCTTATACAATAACCAGATGTACTTCGTCTATCAGAGGTATCAGCAGCCCAATCTGCATCACTGTACGCTTGTATCCCTAGGTTCTCATCACTTCTCCTGTAACATAGTACTTTGTCACTTGTACCTTTTAGATACCTTAGAACATGTTTAACCGTACTCCATTGCTGTTCTGTCGGTTTAGAGAAATATTGTGACAGTTTGCTTATTATAAAGCTCAAATCAGGTCTGGTACAGACAGTCAGATAGATGAGGCTTCCTACCGCCTCTCTGTATCTTGTGACATCACTCATGAGTACCGCATCATCCGTGTAGTTAAGTTTTTGCTCACACGGTGTGGATCTAGGTTTACAATTTTCCATGTCAAACCTCTCAAGGATTTTTCCCACATACTTTGTCTGAGACATTGTTACACAGTCTTCACTCTGGTTAAAATCAATACCAAGAAAATGTCCAAGTTTTCCCAGATCCTTCATTTTGAACCTTGCTGTAAGCATGTCTTTTACAATATTCAATGAATTTTCATCACTTGCTGCAATGAGTAAGTCGTCAATCCAAATAACCATGATCACCTTGTTGTGTTCTGTCTCCCTTGTGTAAACACAGTGGTCAGCTTGGTTCTGTACAAACTGGTTTTTGGTTAGATAGTCATGTAAAACTCTGTTCCAATTCCTGCCTGATTGTTTTAGCCCATACAGTGACCTTTCTAGTTTACACACCAGCTTTTCATTTGTTTGAGATTGCACCTCATACCCCTCTGGTTGTTCTATGTAAATCTCCTTGTCTATCGGTGAATTTAAGTAGGCTGTTTTTACATCCATTTGGTGCAGAATTTTCATGTGCTGCTTTCTTCATTAGCACTCTGATGCTAGTCAAGTTAGCTGTGGGGGAAAAAGTCTCCACATAATCTACACCCATCTTTTGACTGTATCCTTTTGCGACATAGCGGGCCTTGTATTTCTCTGAACCATCAGGATTGTTTTTAATAGCATACACCCATCTACCCCCCACTACTTTCTTGCCCTCAGGTAGGCTAGTTAGGGTAAATGTGTTGTTCTCTCTAAGTGAATGCATCTCCTCATCCATCGCTCTGACCCACTCTGTTGACTTATCCGATGTTACAGCTTCTGTGAATGAAACTGGTATGTCACACATGACTCGATAACAGTAGTCTATGTTACTCTGAACATGATCCATCTCCTCGGACGTTCTACAATCTGTGTACCTATCTGGCATCCTCCTTTCTCTAGAAGGGTAACGACTAACTTCACCCACTTCAGGCTCACACTTGACCTCTACTGGAACCGACTAGTGGCAACTTGCTTCAGACTTCACTTCATGTTCTAGTGGGAAATGGTGCTCTGGACTCCTGGATTTGTACTGTACAAAGTCATCTATAGGCATAAAATTCACTTGAGTCTGCTGCTCTACACCCATCTTGGCTACAAACTTTACCACCCTGTGCTTCTGCACCCTCTTAGTCTCAGGGAAGTAAATGATGTACGCCGGACTGTTTTTGTCATACCCGATGAAAACACCCTTCTCACATCTTGGGTCTAGTTTTCTTTTATCTCGAACATAAACAAAACACTCTGACCCAAATTTCTGCATCCTAGATAAATTAGGCCTCTTGCCTGTCAATGCTTCTATTGGGGTCTGTTTTGTACGTTTGTTGAAACATCTGTTTCTAACCACAGCGGCAGTCTGAACTGCATAAGTCCACAGTTGTTTTGGCAGGTTGCTTTCAATAATCATACATCGTGCCATATCAAAAAGTGTGCGCCAGTTGCGCTCAGCAGTGCCATTCTGGTGGGGAGAGTAAGGTGCTGATTTTTCATGTCTAATCCCCTGTTTAATGAGTAGAGCCTGGTAACCTTTACCTGTGAATTCAGTACCATTGTCCGATCTGAAACATTTAACTTTACCATATGGCGCTATGTCAGCCAGAAACTTCTCCGTTGCATGTGATGTGTCACTTTTGTTTTTCAAAAAATACACAAAAACTGTACTAGAAAAATCATCAGTAAATGAGAGGGCATATTTGTGCCCATCTCTCGACTCTGGGTGGATTGGCCCTGCCAAATCCGTGTGTACCAGTTCTAAAGGTGTTCTAGCTCTTGCGTCAGGATTTCTGTTTCTCGTTTGATAAAGTTTTCCCAGGGTGCACACTTCACAATGTGGAGGTTTGTTTATTGAACCTTTAATTTTCATCCCGTTAACCACACTCTGCTGTTTCTGAATGTCATCATAGTTGCAATGTCCAAGGACCTCATGCCAAGTCTGCATATCAAAACACCCCATGCACTGATCATCACATTCATCATTATCATTCACTGTGTGCAAGTAATACAATCTGTCATGCACATGAATGCGGAATTTCGTACCGTCTCTGTGAATTAAATTGTCCTTCTCCTTTTTGAAAATCACTGTGCAGTAGCTGCCTTCACAGAAAAAATGTCTTGTGGATAGGATGGGATGTACAGGGCTTGTTTCAGTATAGTGTTTATTTGTCTGCCTCCGCTGTCAGTCAAACATACCTCTGCGTCACCGCGGCGCTCTGCAACCCCTTTGCATCTCGTACCGTCAGCCAGCTCTATGCAGTGTGTCTCAGCCTGGAACCCATCATCAAACCGCTTGAACTTTGTGTGGTCTGTGATGATATGCGAAGTAGCTCCGCAGTCGACCATCAGGCCCCTCACGTTGACACTGGCTGTCCCCTCACTCACTCGGAAGGCGTACTCTTGGTCCTCACCCGATGTCTCCCCGTAGACTTTACGTGCGTCATCTCGCTCGCTGCGCTGGCGCTGTTTCTTTCTGCAGGTGGTGTCCCGGTGCGTGGCGCTCCTGCAGTGACTGCACCACAGTTTACGCCTGCAGTCTCTGGAAAGGTGTCCTCTCAGGCCGCATCTGAAGCACGTCAGGTCTGCTGCTGCCCGGTCACCTGCGCTGTCGGGTCTCCCTCTTTGGTGCTGCATGCGCACCTTCATCACATTGTCAGCTGTTGCTGCAGCCCGCATCTTGTCTGTGTCCTCGTAGCTCCGCAACTTTGTTTTAAATTCAGCAAAAGTCATTGCCGCATCATACTGCGTGATATGGACAGAAAAAGGCTTGAATGACTCTGGCAAGCCTTTTAAAACCATAGCCACCAATAGTCCATCACTTAATATTTTTCCGGCATTTCTCAGAGCAGTGATTGCAGTTTCAGCGCGGATCACATATTCAGTGACACTTCACTGTCTGATTTCTGAAGGGACGTCAGTTCTGTATAGAGATTGATGATACGTGGCTTGCCGCTACCTTGATAGTAGTCTCTCAAAATCTTTAGCGCTGCTCGCCCATCATCAGCCGCCTCTCTCATTATCAACGATAGGCTCTTGTCATCCAGAAATTGGATAAGTTCTGCATATGCCTCTGCATTCTTGGCTGCATCATCAACCAGCTCAGCTTCGTCGTCTGTCTCAGGATCATTTAAGATAACATCTTTCAGGCCTTGCAGACGAAGGTGGCCCAAGAATATGTCTCCCAAATCTCATAGTTCTTTTCATCTCCATTGAACTGAAGCCGGGACCAGCGGCTTGCGTCTGTAATCCTTTTACTCATGGTGTCAGCGTCGTCATCACACTCTCTGTGGGTTATTCTGGATTTTCTCTGGGCCCATAACCTGTTGGCAGGGTTATGCAGCAGGCGGCTTGGCGTGGTAAACCAGAATAAAGATATACACCGCAAAAACGGGAATAACAGAGCTTCATTCAGTATTTCGTTTCACTCGATCCAACAACTGCAATCAGCTGTGGATGCGCAGCCATTTATTGACACACCCACAAATCACAGCACCTGTCTGGTCAATCAGATCAAACAATTAACAAGTGACACACAGCTTGAGTTCAAACAAACACAAATAATTGAGAGCACTCTGTCTCAACACCTAGGAAACCACAAAGTCCTTTAGCCGACCGGGCAAGTTAATTCGTCTCTGTGACCTTCTCAGGCCTACCCCTGTGTTTTCCGGGCCAGATTGCGAGACCCCAAGTGCTTCAGTCTCTGCGGGTTCAGCGGCAGTCCCTGGTTGCCCCGCAGCAGCAGCAGTTCCTTCCTCCACACCATCGGGACTGATACTCTCCATGACCTGGTCGTCCGGGGCCCTGCTTCCCAGCACAGCAGGCTCACCTGCACAGAGAGGTGCTGGTAAGACGTCCTCCGTGCACTTAGCAGATGCCTCCTGTCTGGAACAGATCTGGTCCACATGTCTCCGGACCACTCTACCATCCCCCAGCATCACTGTATATGACACTGGGCCAGTCACTGTCTCTATGAATCCGGGGACCCATTTTGGTCCATGACTGTAATTTCTGACCTGCACTGAATCACCCACTTTAAAGCCTCTTTCTTTAGCTCTTCTGTCATGTACGTTTGTCATGCTTCTCTTGTTTATTCATCAACCTGCGTGCCATATCTGGATGGATCAAATCAAGAGTGCATCGCAGCTTCCTTCCCAACAACATTTCAGCAGGCGACAAGCCCGTTGTGGTCTGCGGTGTCACTCTGTAACTAAATAAAGCTCTAGACACCCTAGTTTCCAGGCTTCCCTCTGCACTCATGTTCATTAGGCGCTTGAAAATCTGTACTGCACGCTCTGCCAGACCATTAGTGGAAGCATGATAAGGTGCTGAGGTCACATGTGAAATGCCATTTTTCATCATGAACTCTTTAAACTCGGCGCTAACAAAGCTTGTTGCATTGTCCGAAACCAAAATCTCTGGCAAACCATGAGTACTGAAACATTTTCGAAGGCACTCAATCGTCACCGTGGATGTAGAAGAGTTCACTGGATATACTTCCATCCATTTAGAATGGGCATCGATCAGAATGAAAAACATTCTTCCCATGAAGGGCCCCGCGTAATCCACATGTACTCTCTGCCAGGGTCTGTCTGGCCATTCCCAGGGGTGCAATGGGGCCACCGCTGGAACATTTCTGTATTCCTGACAAACACTGCAGGCTTTAACAGTGTTCTCCACATCTTGATCCATCTTAGGCCACCACACGTAGCTCCGTGCTAATGACTTCATTCTAGAAATACCTGGATGGCTTTGATGCAGCTGTCTCAGTAGATCTGCCTGTCCCTTCTTTGGAACAACCACTCTGGCACCCCACATTACACATCCATTTTCCACACTCAGTTCATTCTTTCGAGCGGTGAAAGGTGCAAAATCAGCCCCCTCTTGTTCCGGCAGCCAACCTCTCTGTACCATCTCTCTCACTCTTGAGAGCACAGGGTCCTTTGTTGTCCACGTACGCACCTGCTCTGCGGTCACAAGTGTGATGTCTGACGTCTCCAACATGAGCACTCTCTCTTTTGGTACACTGGGACCCAGGTCCCCCGGCAGAGGGAGACGGCTCAATGCATCTGCATTTCCATGATATTTTCCAGCCTTGTAGATGATGTGATATTCATAAGCCATTAATGTTACAGCCCAACGTTGAATACGGGGGGACACGATCTGTGGGACTGCTTTTAACTCATCAAAAAGTGACAACAGGGGTTTGTGATCTGTCACAATAGTGAACGGCCGGCCAAAAATGTACTTATGGAACCTGTTTACCCCGAAAATGACAGCCAAACCTTCTTTGTCAAGTTGCGAGTAGTTCCTCTCAGCCGAGTTTAGCGTGCGAGACACAAACCCTATAGGCCTCTCAGTCCCGTTTGGCATTCGGTGAGAAAGCACGGCACCCACCCCGTGTGGAGAAGCATCACAAGATAGGACATGGTCTTTCTCTGGGTCATAGTGGACCAACACCTCTGCTGACTGCATTAATTGCTTTGAATGTTGGAAAAAATCTACCTGTTCCTTTCCCCACTGCCACTTGGTGTCCTTCCTGAGTAGCCTGTGGACTGGGGCCAGAAATGTAGATAGGTTTGGCAAAAACCTGTTATAGTAGTTCAATAAACCTAAATAGGCTTTTAATTCCGTCACGGAAGTCGGGGCAGGAGCGTCCTGGATTGCTGCCACCTTATCATGTACCGGGTGCAACCCTGTGGAGTCCACCTTGTGACCTAGGAAAATAACTTCCCTGCTCATGAACATGCACTTGTTCCTCCTCAAGCGCAATCCAGCCTGGTCCAATCTTTTTAGCACTTCCTCCAGGGTCTGAAGGTGCTCTTGGTCATTTCGTCCCGTCAGGAGGATGTCATCCAAAAAAACTGCCACCTTTGGTATGCCCTGCAGTACCCCCTCCATAGTGCGTTGAAATATAGCCGGGCTCGATGAGACCCCGAAAGGCAACACATTATACGTGAACAACCCCTTGTGGGTGTTTATGGTCACATATTTTTTTGACTCCTCCTCCAAAGGGATCTGGTGGTATGCGTGGCTCATGTCTAGCTTGGTGAACTTCTGCCCCCCTGATAGACTAGCGAATAAATCTTCGACTTTTGGTATAGGATATTGCTCCAATTTTGACACTCTGTTTACTGTCAGTTTATAATACCCACAGATTCTCACACTGTTGTCAGGTTTTAACACTGGTACAATCGGAGCGGCCCACTCCGCATATTTAACAGGCTGCATTATTTTCTGTTGCACCAAACGCTCAATCTCGGCCTCCACTTTGGCTCTCATTGCATACGGGACTGTTCTGGGTTTGAAGAACCTGGGGGCTGCCTCTTTGTCCACATATATTTTGGCTGGGGCCTCATTCAGTCTCCCCAATTCCTCCTTGAAGACCCTGTCGTACTGACTGAGCACCCCTTGTAATGAACATTTGCCCTCCTGTATGTGATTTACTGCCCTCCAGACTATGTCCAGTTTCCTAATCCAGTGCCTTCCTAAAAGGCTGGGTCCATTTCCTGGGACTACAACTAGTGGTAGTGTCTTAACAGTATTTCTGTACTGTGCAGTGACATTTACAGTACCCAGTGTCTCTACTGGTTGACCTGTGTATGTTTTTAGCTTAAAAGGCCATGGTTTCAGTGGGGGGATTTTACCTTCTTCCCACAGATCTGCAAACTCCTCGCTGTTCATCACCGTCACTCCACAGCCTGTGTCAAGTTCAAATGTCTTTGCTCGTCCATTCACAGTCAATGTTTCGCGAAAAGGCTCTTCCTTGGTGAGCTCAGTCTCCTCCATGTTATACATTGTGAAAAACACTTCCTCATCATTTTCCTCTTCTTTTTCCTCTTCTAGAGTAACATGATGTGCTGCTTGTGTTCTCCCTTGCCTCTCCGTCTTTCGCGCTCCTCCCCCTTTAAACTTCTCAGCCACTGCAGTTGCACTTCTCAAACGGCACACTTTTTGAATATGCCCTCTTTTTCCGCAGCCATGGCATGTCTCCTGCACGAAACGGCACTCGTTTGCTCTATGCTGCTCACTGCCACATCTGTAGCATGCTCGCCGTTGGGCACTCACTGCATGTTGGCTCTGCTGGACCGCCATTTTATGCACTGCCTGGGGAAGCTCCCCAAGTTGGGATTGCAAAACTTTTGCATCCCTATTTGCCGTCTCGATGGCCTGTGCAATTTTCAATGCTTTGTCGAAGGTCAAATCCATCTCCGATAACAGTCTGCGTTGAATGCGATCATCAGCAACCCCGCAGACCAGTCTATCCCGCAACTGCTCCTTCAGTTTGTCACCAAAATTACAATCTTGTGCTAACTTCCTCAGTCCAGCCACAAAATCCAACACAGTCTCCTCAGGTTTCCTGGTCCTGGAATAAAACACGAACCGTTGCACAATCTCGCTCGGTTTAGGATTATAATGTTCCTTCAAAAGAGCAACAAGTTGGTCAAACGTCTTGTCCCCCGGCTTCTCGGGACTCACAAGATTTCTCATAAGGCTGTAAGTTTGACTTCCCACCGAACTCAGCAAGATTGCCTTCATCTTATCAGCATCATCAATGTCATTTGCTTCAAAAAAATAACCCAGCACTTCGCAGTATTCCTCCCAGGACTGGGTCTGACTGTTGAATGGAGTGGTGTGTCCCACAAGACCCGCCATATTACCGTCACGTCTTCCGCGATTAAAATGTCTATTTAATCGTCGTTGTAGTCTCCCTTCAGGTGGCCAGCTTTATCCTTGTCGCCATTTATGTAGTAACTTCAGGGACTACGTGGTTATTTCACAGCATAACCTTTATTCCAACTTCAGAACAACAACAGCATAACCGCATGTTTCAAACTCCAATGTAAACTGAACTGACTCTCACTCTGCCTTGTCGGTAGCTTCACCTGCAAGGAACACTGCTGCCACCTTGAGGCCGGGCAGAGTAACTTCCCAAATGTACTTCACATTATTACAAGCACTGTTAAGAAAACTAAATAAAAAAGATTAACTCTGACGGGAACACACAGCATACCTGCTCTCAGAGAATCCAGCAAGACTGAGGAGCAGACGCAGCTGCGTGACGTCATGAGCTCGGGAATGCAGCTCGCCCTTAAAGTGACAGTACAGGTATACACACAGTTGGAATGGAACAGTAACATTGACTGAATATAATAAATTAAAGATTTGGTGGAGTTTCATCAACAAAAATAAACTGTAAATTGTAACCTTGTTACATTTGGTTCAACACAGCAGCGGCAGGTGACCCCCTTTCTGTTCATAGTTCATGTAAACGTTAATTTTTGTGACTTAAACTAGCAAAACCGGAAGGACATTCATTTTCATTTGATTGAGTGTTGCTGTATCGTTTTATTTATTGTCCTTTCCAAATAAAGAAACAATTAAAAAAAAAAATAAGAAAAATAGAGAAACATATTCTCTCATTAACAAAGCATATTTTACATTTTTATACATTACATTGCATTTTATTGTTATTGTTATTTTATTGTCTGAAAAATGGTTCAAATATGTTATTTTGTTATTTGATTTTTTTTTTATTTGTTTTGTTGATAAAAAAATATGTCTATATTTGTGAGGAGGGGATATATATTGTTTTTCGGCACTACCTTGTTCTCTATAGCTGATATAACATGAATTACTCCTATGTGGGATCAATAAAGTTCTTATTTTTGCCGTCTGAGAAAATTAAATATATTATATTTGGTGCCTAACTGTTCCCCAAGTATATTAGTGCGTGTGTGAATGAATAAATGAGACGTAAAACGTACATTTCTTTGTAGAAAGGTGCTTTATGAAAATAAGTCCATTTACTTGTATTAGTTTGCAGCCCAGTCTTGCCACATCCAATATGGCGGCGACGTCAGTAGGCGATGCAATGTGCTGATTGGCTCTCCAGAAACGCTTTGAAACCCGTTCCAAAGATCGCTGATTGGCTTTTAGTTTTGGCACGTCAAAACAGTGCCATAACTCGTAGTTGTAAAAAAAGTTTGTAGCTTTTGAAAAAAAGTTTGTAGCTTTTGTAAAAAAGTTTGTAGCTTTGTAAAAAGTTTGTAGCTTTGTAAAAAGTTTGTAGCTTTTGTAAAAAGGTTTGTAGCTTTGTATCTACAAGTACAAATATTTTTTGCAAGTGCAATTATTTTTTTGCAAGTACAAATATTTTTTGCACACGCACAAAATATTTCTATAAGTACAAATATTTTTTTCCACACGCACAAAATATTTCTAAAAGTACAAATATTTTTTGCAAGTACAAATGTTTTTTGCACACGCACAAAATATTTCTACAAGTACAAAGTTTATTTACAGATACAAAATACTTATGGCATTAATTTGAGCCCATACAATAACACCATCAGTTAGCAGTTCACTTCTTCAAATCTGATTTTGATCTTGAAAATGAAAACTTTTGAAGTCAGATGTGTTTGTTTTATTCTGTCAACTCAACCAGAGGTTCATGTTTCAAACACTTGATCTACAAACCCGATTCGGTTGAAGTTGGGAAATTGTGTAAAATGTAAATAAAAACAAAATACAATGATTTGACAATCCTTTTCAACCCATATTCAATTGAATACACTACAAAGACAACATATTTAATGCTCAAACTCATACACTTTATTTTATTTTTCAAATAATAATGAACTTAGAATTTCATGGCTGCAACACGTGCAGTAGAAGTTGGGAAAGGGCATGTTTACCACTTCATTACATCACCTTTCCTTTTAATAACACTCAATAAATGTTTTGGAAGAGAGGAGACTAATTCTCTTAGCTTCTCATGTGGAATTCTTTCCCATTCTTGCTTGATGAACCGCTTCAGTTGTTCAACAGTCCGAGGTCTTCTCTGTCGTATTTTACGCTTCATAATGCCCCACACATATTCAATGGGAGACAGGTCTGGACTGCAAGCGGGCCAGGGGAGAACCTGGACTCTTTTACTTCCAAGCCAGGCTTTTGTAACATGTGCAGAATGTGGCATGGCATTGTCTTGCTGAAATAAGCACGGCGTCCATGAAAAAGACGTGGCTTGGATGGCAGCATATGTTGCTCCAAAATCTGTATGTACTTGTACTGTATGTACCATGCCATGGGAACTAATGCACCCCCATACCATCACAGATGCTGCTTTTGAACTTTGCGTTGATAACAGTCAGGATGGTTCCGCTTCCTCTTTGGTCCGGAGGACACGGCGTCCAGTGTTTCCAAAAACAATTTGAAAAGTGGACTCATCAGACCACAAAACACTTTTCCATTGTGCATCAGTCCATTTTACATGAGCTCGGGCCCAGATAACCCGGCGGCATTTCTGGATGTTGTTCATAAACTGCTTTTGCTTCGCATGTTAGAGTTTACTGATTTGCACTTACTGATGTAGTGACGATCTGTATTTACTGACAGTGGTTTTCTGAAGTTTTCCTGAGCCCATTTGGTGTTATCCTTTACACACTCATGTGGGTTTTTAAGGCAGTGCCGTCTGAGGGATCGAAGGTCAGGGTCATTCAGTCTTGGTTTCCGGCCGTGGCGCTTACGTGCAGTGATTTCACCAGATTCTCTGAACCTTTTGATGATATTATGGACCGTAGATGTTGAAATCCTCAAATTCCTTGCAATTTTGCTTTGAGAAATGCCCTTTCCCAACTTCTACTGCATGTGTTGCAGCCATGAAATTCTAAGTTCATTATTATTTGAAAAATAAAATAAAGTTTATGAGTTTGAGCATTAAATATGTTGTCTTTGTAGTGTATTCAATTGAATATGGGTTGAAAAGGATTGTCAAATCATTGTATTTTGTTTTTATTTGCATTTTACACAATTTCCCAACTTTTCCCAACCGAATCCGGTTTGTAGTTGATGTTTTTTCTGCTCAGAGATGAATCTATGTAATGCAGAAAGATGAAACATCAGAACCACCGGGGAGTTTTGTTGATGTGAACTTACAGCCAGTTTTACAGAGAACTCATCAGATCAGACATTTTCATTGAAATTATTGAAGAAGTTTACAAGTTTAAACGGCTCAAAGCTGTAAACCTACAATAGTTTTATGTGGACATGGTTGTACTTGGTATGTGACTTTAATTCTAGTAACTCTGGTTCTGTGATCTCCTGCACCGTCCTGTAACTCCTGTGGGTCAGTCTGGCTTTAAATCAGACTTTATTACAACTGACATCATGTTTTCTCTCATCACAGATTTGTTGGTTGTTATCTCTCAGAGACTCACTATGAAGTTGTTGCGTCCGCTCTGAAGTCCAACCCCTCCCATCTGACAGAACTGGACCTGAGTCAGAACTGGGACCTGAAGGATTCAGGAGTGAAGGTTCTGTCTGGTGGACTGGAGAGTCCAAACTGTAGACTGGAGACTCTGAGGTCAGTCCACTGGAGATGTTTCCACATTTATCCACTTATCATCCTCCAAAGATGGAACTGGCTCTAAAAGTTCTGTCTCTAATCGAATAGAATAAAATACAATAATAAAAATAGAATAGAATAGAATATGTAAGGGATAATGCCCGACGAGGTGAACATTATCAGAAATATATGGACGACGCGGGGCGGTTTGCCTCCGCGAATTCCATATATTTATGTTAATTTACACCTGGAAGGGCATTATCCCGCTTATACCACGGTCACTTACCAAAAAACATAAATATTAAATCAGTTATTCATGCTTTAATGTGTTTTCAGTGTAAATCATTATTTTTATAACAAGCCACAGCTGAGCGACTGAGCGACTATTTAATCTCTCAACCAGCCGTTGGAAGTTTTTTAACAAGCCATAACTCAGTTTCCTTGGTAACGGGAGATATTCTAGTCCGCTCAGCTCCGCTTGGCTAGTTTCTTTTCTCTCCTCTTCTGCATCCCAGTCATCAAAATTGTTAAATTCACCAAATAAATTAAAATATATTAGAAAATCACTCATGTCGCCATCCTGCGGTAGCCGGCTCTTCTCTGAATCTCCGTTGCCATGGTTACCACCTGAATCTCCATTGCCGTTGTGACAAAGTGGGTGAGAGCACACCATTTGTCACCATGTCAGTCTACTGTCTTAGCCATCCAAATTCAACCGTGCTTTTTTGTTTTGGTTATAGGTCTATCATTCTTTCATGCCATGCAGGCACATAGTACCCCGGGTTTGTTTGTGTTCTCAATTATTGCACTTAAAATAATACAGAAAAGTATTGTTAAGTTTAAAGTAGTTTATTTGTTCAGTTTTTTCATTTATCATGAGGTTGATTATGTTACTTACCATACCCACCAGGTTCCAGTGTCAAAAGGAGGGAAAAGTGCAAACACTTCCTCTATTTATACCCTGGTGACATCATTAAGGGCTGAGTATACTTCTGCGTCACACACACGCAGAGCACACGGCGCACCCGTGGTGCCGTCACGAATCGTTCAGAGTTCTCCGTCTCTCCGTTTGGTCGCGGTGCAGTACCCCCCGCGGCCACTAGTTAGCGATCTTTTTCTGAATGGTTTATCCGACTTTTTCCGGTCACAGTAAATCAAAGAAATAAGGACAACTATTGTGCAAAAAACAAAAACAAAAAAAATCACATATAAACGAAGAAAAAAGCCCTGGAAGTTCACTACTGATTCAAACCGGAAACCGGAAATGCTTCGCTTTCAAACGAACCAATCACAGCCCTCTCGGTCTGCGTGTGGACGGCGTCTCCTCGACGCGTAGTTACAATTTTCGGGAGGTGCACGTCACTGACGGCGCATGTGACGGCGTGTCCTCTGCGTGTCCAAAAACCACACGCCGTAGACACGGCGTCGTTTTGACGCAGAAGTATAATTCAGCCTTTAGTGATGTCACTGGGTTGAACCATGTATGGGGGGAGGTACATTTTGGGATTTGTTTTCTTATTGATTTTGATTATTTTGGCATGGTTGAAAAGGTATCGGTTACCATGGCCGAAGCTATTGTGTGTTTGGTGGTGATTGTGGTTGGAGGCGAAATGTTGATGGCTCAGTTGATTCCAGGGAGGCGAGTGGAGTCACCTTTGGAGTGGTACAGCCTGATGGAAGGGCCTACTTAACCAGCTGCTGTCTGCTGCTGGAAAAGGAGAGACCAGTGTGCAGCCATGGGCACATGTTGCTTATTCTAAGTAGTTTTTGGAAAAAAATAAATCACTCTTGAACATTTTAACATTGCTTCTGAGTCTGCCTCCTTCCATCCATCTACTCTGGTCACACGTCCCCACATTTGGTGGCAGTTGGTGGGTCCCAGGCCAGTAGGAGGCAGTGAAGATGTCAATAAGAAACCAGAAGAAAAATAAAATGGAGTGTCTACCAGAATTGTCACAAGATGTCTGTGACCAGCAAGGGGCAGCAGGTGGTCTACCTCAGGAACAAAGTACGGCAGAACTGTCTAATCTTTTGCGATGCTTAATGCAACAGCAGGCTGACCGGGATGCCAGGACGGATCAGGAGCGTAAGCATGAGGAGGAGAGGTGGAGGCGAATACAACATCAGTTTGCCCAACTCCAACAGGAGGTGCAGCAGGACCGGCAGGAGCGTCTGCAGCCGAGGGACGGTTCGGCTGCCACATCCGCCCCTTCCATAGGGCCAGCACCTGAAACAGTTGCCGAGCCATCACAGCCTGCTATCGGAGGTCAACATCCCAGTCTGGTGAGGTTACCTGGCTGGAAAAGCCCCAAAATGCAGCCCTATAATGAAGGTGAGGACATTGAGCACTATTTAATCACTTTTGAAAGAATTGCTCTTGCCTGTCAGTGGCCTCAGGATGAATGGGCTCTTCACCTAGCTCCACTGCTAACTGGTAAAGCTCGCGCTGCATATGTGGCCATGGACATTGATGACACAATGGACTATGAAAAAGTAAAATTTGCTGTCTTGCAGAAGTGCAAAATCAGTACAGAGACCTATCGAGTGAGGTTCCGTTCCAGTGCACCAGAGGGGGAAGAGACCCCTAAAGAATTGCAGGTACGTCTCAAGGACTTGTATGAGAAGTGGATGGCCCCCAAAGCAAAAACAAAAGAGCAAATCGGAGACACCATCATCATGGAGCAGTTTCTCAAAGTCCTTAACCCTGAGCTCTGCACCTGGATCAAAGAACGGAACCCAAAGACCTCAAAAGAAGCAGCAGAATTGGCTGAAGGTTTCCTAGCTGCCCGCCGTCCATCACAAGAGTACCTCCCAGCCAAGCCCCGCCCACCCATACCATCTGGTAAACCGGACGGAGGCAATGACTATAGAGTTAGGAACACAAGACAGTTCCTTCCCTCAAATTCAGTTAAACTTGAGCCTAGAAATAAGGCCCTCTTAATGTGTTTTTCATGTGGTCAGAAAGGTCATTTTATGAAAGAGTGTCCTAAAGTACATGTTAGTAATAACTACATGTGTTTTGCTCCCCAGTCATCTGTCAGTGAGGTAGAGAGAGAAGGTCAATTTGAAGAACTTACAATAGGTGTGTTAATTGAAGACAGACCCTGTATAGCTCTTCTAGACTCGGGAAGTAATCGTACCCTAGTCAGACAGGATAGTCTCCCTAGGAATGTCATTTTTTGTGGGGGAACAGTGGATGTCCTCTGTATTCATGGGGACAAGGTAGGATACCCCATAGCTGAGGTATCTATCCAGGTCGAAGGTCAACTCTATCCTCTTTCAGTAGGAGTATTTGAACATCTACCCTGTCAGGTCGTGTTAGGCTCTGATATCCCTGTTCTTGCCGATCTGATAGCTAAACAATCTCGTGAGACTAGGGCCAGCTGCACCAGTGAAAGTTTGCTAGCTGTTACAAGGTCCAAAATCAGGCAGGAACAAGCTAGTCTAACAGCGGGATGGGAGGAGTTACCTTTTGCAAATGAGGAAGTGCCTAGTGGTTACACCAGACAGCTTAAGGAAAGGAAAAGCAGGAGACAGAGGAGACGGGATAGAGTAAGGGGAACCAAATTAGCCCAGTATGTGGATGATCCAGTAGAGTCTGACACTTTTTCCATCCCGGGTGATATTGCTAAGCTACAGAGAGAGGACCCCACACTTACAATCTTGTTTTCAAAATGTGTGCCGGAGTCTACCCAAGTGGTAGATAAGGAAGTCTTTGTAGTTAAGAGAGACAAGCTGTATCGCTGTAGCCAGATTGGTGATCAGCTAGTCATTACCCAGAGTTTGAGGCCAACAATCCTTAATCTGAGCCACTCTATCCCATGGGCAGGACACTTAGGACAGGCAAAAACATTTTCCAGAATGGTTCCCCGTTTCTACTGGCCCCAGCAGTATGCTGACACAGTTAAATATTGCCAATCTTGCCCACAGTGTCAGCTAACGGCTCCAGGCAGGAAAGGAGATAGGGCCCCTCTCATTACCATGCCCATCATTGATACGCCCTTCTCCCGTATTGCCATGGACATTGTAGGCCTGCTAGAAAGAAGTAGTGCAGGCCACAAGTACATACTGGTAGTCAGTGATTATGCCACAAGATACCCTGAAGCCTTTCCCTTGAAGAAGATCAAGGCTCGCCAGATCGTCAACTGCCTCATTCAGCTGTTTTCCAGAGTTGGAATTCCAAAGGAGATCATCACTGACCAGGGTACCAACTTTACATCAAATCTGCTTAAAGAGGTGTACAGCATGCTGGGAATTCAAGGAGTGAGGACCAGTCCCTATCACCCACAGACAGACGGCCTCGTTGAGCGCTTTAACAAGACTCTCAAGTCCATGTTAAGGAAGTTTGTGAATGACTCCGGGTCAGATTGGGACCAATGGCTTCCATTCTTGCTGTTTGCATATAGAGAAGTCCCACAAACATCAACCGGATTCTCACCTTTTCAGCTGCTGTACGGACATCCAGTGAGGGGTCCAATGGACGTTTTGAAGGAGGCCTGGGAGGGCCCCACACCACAACAGCAGTGCAGTGAGCTCTCATATGTCCTGAAAATGAGAGACAAACTGGAGCAGTTTCAAGAGCTTGCTAATGGTAATTTGGCTCAAGCACAGCAGCGACAGAAGCAAACTTATGATAAGACCTCCAAGAGGAGAATTTTTCAGGAGGGCCAGAAAGTTCTCCTACTGCTGCCAACGTCTGATAGCGGTCTCCTTGCCAAGTGGCAGGGACCATACACGATCAGGAAAAAGATGGGCCCAGTGACATATGAACTTTCCTTGCCAGACCGCCGAAAGAAACATCAAGTCTTCCATGTAAACCTCCTGAAAAGGTGGGTAGACAAACCAGAGAACTCTACAAACTTGTGGGCATGCACAGTGGATGATGAGGAAGAGATTCAGGAGCAGTACTTTCCATCCTCATCTGAGACTCCAGTGTTTCCAGATCTGAGTCATCTCACACCAGATCAACGCCAGGAGCTGCAAGTCCACATGTCAAAGGAGCTCTTCAGTCTGAAACCAGGTTGTACACACCTCACTGAACATCGGATACGTCTGCATTCGCCTGAACAGCAGCCCATTAGGGACACCACTTGCCGCATTCCAGCCAGACTTGTCCCTGAACTGAAGCAAGAACTGGAAGAGATGCTGGCTACAGGAATCATCGAGCCTTCTCACAGTGAGTGGTGTAGCCCTGTGGTATTGGTTCCGAAAAAGGAGGACGCTAAAATCAGATTCTGTGTTAATTTTTCAAAACTGAATGCTGTGTCGGCCTTCGACCCCTACCCAATGCCAAGGGTGGATGAACTGATTGAGCGCTTGGGACATGCCAACTTCCTGACGACCCTTGACCTCTGCAAAGGGTACTGGCAAGTGCCCTTAACAGATTCTTCAAAGGACTTAACAACTTTCAGAGTCCCAAGTGGCCTGTTCAGATTCAGGATGATGCCGTTTGGTTTGCACGGAGCACCAGCAACATTTCAGAGATTGGTGGATGAAGTTTTGAGAGGAGCAGACGACTATGCAGCAGCCTATATCGATGACATTGTGATTTTCAGTCGAACCTGGGAGGAGCACATTCAACACCTTGCTGATGTTTTTCAACGCATTCAGAGAGCTGGTCTGGTCATTAATGCCAAGAAGTGTCACATTGCCAAACCTGAGGTCCAGTACCTTGGCTATGTGATTGGAGGGGGAGGTATCCGTCCTCAGGTGGGAAAGGTAGAGGCGATTGGAGCTTCCCCACTACCCAACACCAAGAGGAGGCTACGGTCATTCTTGGGGTTAGTAGGCTGGTATCGCAGACTTATCCCCAACTTTTCATCCAGATCTGCAATACTGACTGATATGACTCGCAAATCTAGCCCAGTGAAGGTTAAGTGGACACAAGAAACTGAGAATGCTTTTCACGATTTGAGAAATTGTCTGTGTCAAGAACCTGTTCTGCAATGTCCAGATTTTACTCTCCCCTTCACTGTTCAGACAGATGCCTCTGGAGTTGGTCTAGGAGCCGTATTACTACAAGGAGAGGATGGAAACCAGTTACCTGTGCAGTACATCAGCCGAAAACTTTTTGCAAGGGAAACAAGGTATTCAACGGTAGAAAAGGAAGCGCTAGCCATTAAATGGGCTTTAGATATGTTGAAATATTACCTTATTGGCAAAGAGTTTGTTCTTGAGACTGACCATCTTGCATTGCAGTGGATTCATAACATGAAAGACACTAATGCTAGAATCACCAGATGGTACCTGTCTCTCCAGCCTTATCGTTTTCAGGTCCGGTATCGGCCAGGACATAAGAACGTCATCGCTGACTACCTGTCCCGTGACTCCGATGAGTAACGGTCTTAAGGGGAGGGGTGTGTGACAAAGTGGGTGAGAGCACACCATTTGTCACCATGTCAGTCTACTGTCTTAGCCATCCAAATTCAACCGTGCTTGTTTGTTTTGGTTATAGGTCTATCATTCTTTCATGCCATGCAGGCACATAGTACCCCGGGTTTGTTTGTGTTCTCAATTATTGCACTTAAAATAATACAGAAAAGTATTGTTAAGTTTAAAGTAGTTTATTTGTTCAGTTTTTTCATTTATCATGAGGTTGATTATGTTACTTACCATACCCACCAGGTTCCAGTGTCAAAAGGAGGGAAAAGTGCAAACACTTCCTCTATTTATACCCTGGTGACATCATTAGTGATGTCACTGGGTTGAACCATGTATGGGGGAAGGTACATTTTGGGATTTGTTTTCTTATTGATTTTGATTATTTTGGCATGGTTGAAAAGGTATCGGTTACCATGGCCGAAGCTATTGTGTGTTTGGTGGTGATTGTGGTTGGAGGCGAAATGTTGATGGCTCAGTTGATTCCAGGGAGGCGAGTGGAGTCACCTTTGGAGTGGTACAGCCTGATGGAAGGGCCTACTTAACCAGCTGCTGTCTGCTGCCGGAAAAGGAGAGACCAGTGTGCAGCCATGGGCACATGTTGCTTATTCTAAGTAGTTTTTGGAAAAAAAATAAATCACTCTTGAACATTTTAACATTGCTTCTGAGTCTGCCTCCTTCCATCCATCTACTCTGGTCACACTTCCCCACAGCCGTGGTTACCACCTGAATCTCCGTTGCCGTGGTTACCACCTGGCAGTTGATCCAGTAATGATATTAAAGTTATCAGGCAATTTGACCAAACTTGTTTTCTAGGTGTAGATTATCACCTTTAACCTCCACCTGCCAGCCAATCAGAATCCAGTATTCACACAGACCATGGTATAAAATAAAATACTAAAATGATAGAATAGAATAAAATAAAAATAGAATAGAATATAGTAGAAGAATAGAATAGAATAGAATAGAATAGAATAGAATAGAATAGAGGTTTATTAGCATTTGCATCAGACGGTACCGGTACATTGGAATTCTTTTGCGTTCTCCCAAAGTCAGGCAAGTCAGAAATACACATAAATAACAAAAGCATAAATAACTATATAACGACAATCAACATATATTGCAATAACAACAATGTACATATAATACAAAAATATATACACCGGTATACAATGTCCTTGCATTGTACGTTGTGAGGGGTTTGAGCTTTCTTCACCAGAGCTGCAGTGTGTTCTGCTGTTCCAGCTGAGGCTTCACTGATCTGAAGGCCCAGGAACCTGTAGATCTCTATTCTATTCTGTTCTGTTTCTGTTCTGTTCTGTTCTGTTCTGTTCTGTTCTGTTCTCTATCGTATCGAGACTATCTCTCCACTCCGTTACATATTCCATATGTATGGGGATTGATCCCCCTGCTGTCAAGGTACGTGGATATTTCTTTAAGACACACCGGCTTGCCCGGCCACGCCCTTAGGTTTACCTATAAAGCGAAAGTTACGCCTGTAACTACGGTTCTATGAGTCCCGGATGACCGCCAGGCGGTGCTGTAAGCACTGGATATCTCCCCTCGCGCATGCGCATGTCGAGTACAATACCAACAATGTCACGTCACCCGTGACCCCTGCATGACCCCCGGAAAGGGTATATCTTCCGGCGTCAGCATGGGATCGACTCCTAGAATCTTCTCGCGAGAGCACGAGGATTCGGAGTGACCGGCAGGCCTGGCGGTCATCCGGGACTCATAGAACCGTAGTTACAGGCGTAACTTTCGTTCTATTTCGTCCCTACTGACCGCCAGGCGGTGCTGTAAGCACTGGATGACGAATACCAACAATGTCACGTAGGATCCCGGTCACTTACCTCACTGACCGGGGCAGAAGGACCCGGGAGTAGAACCACGCCCAATGGTTGGGGAGTGGCGACATTGATCCGGTAAAATCTGGAGAACGTGTCTGGCGACGTCCACGAAGCCGCTGTGCAGATGTCCTCCAGAGGCACCCCCTTCAGGGCAGCCAAGAAGCTGCGACGCTTCTGGTCGAGTGGCACCTCACCTCCACTGGTAAGGGGCGGCCACTGGCCCTGTAGGCGTGCTCGACGGTGTCCACCACCCAGTGGGATGGCGCTGTCCAGAAAACAGCACGGCCCCTGTTGGGGCCACCATGGCAGAGAACAAGCTGCTCCGACTGTTGCACAGGCGCGGTAGCATAAGCAGCGAGGGCCCGTACGGGGCACAAAGGGCTCGGCCCACTCTCTGCAGGACCTAGGGCAGGAACGCCACGTTCGGCCACAACGTAGCCCCTGAGCTGACTGACAGGGCATGTAACTCATCGACTCGCCGATGTCATAGCGAGGAGAAAAGCTATCTCCATAGAGAGCCACTTCAGGCCCACCCGGGCCAAGGGCCCAAAGGGTGGAGAAGAGAGGGCACCTAGCACCATGGGCAGGTCCCACACTGCTCGGGGGTTTCTATTTATGTTTATGTTCATGTTCTGGTTCTCTGGAAAGCGTCTAGAGACAACATCTGTTGTATTAGACGCTATATAAATAAAATCGAATGGAATCGAAAACTGGGGCCTTTGGGCTCCTCGGGGGGGGGGGGGGGGGGGGGGCGCAGCCTCAGAGCCCCCCTGAGAAAGAGAAACCAGCCGGTGGCACTCTCAACCAGGGCATGTTGCGACGAAATGACCGCCACATACACCCTTAAAGTGGACTGAGCACGGCCACCATCCAGGAGGGACCGAAAGGAACCCCAGGATTGTGGGGATTGGGGCAAAGAACAGGGTCCTCTGCCCCGTCTGCACACCAGGCAGAGAATCTCCCCCACTCGCACTCATACCAGAGGCGGGTGGGAGGCACATGGGCATTCGAGATGCCAGCCCTGACGTGTTCAGGACAGCTTGACAACAATGGGTCGGGCGCCGCAGCGGCCAGACTCAGAGCCAAAAACGACGGGGTCGGGGTGCAAAACCTGAATCCCCGGCTGGAAAAGACGGTCCCCCTGGGGGGCGTCATGTTGTGTCGCAGCAGAGCCTCCGCAGCAGTGGAAACTATGTTTCCCCGGTCGGAAGGGGGCCACCAAGAGGAGCCCGTGAGCCCTCTGGAGGACCCTCTGCAAAGGCGGCTTGCGCCGGGAGAGGAAGTCCGTCACCCGGTTCCTGTCTCCAGGCAGGAACATCGCCCGAAGGCCGGGCAGGCGAGGAGCTGTCCACGCTAGGAGGCCCCGGGACACCTGCAGCAGCTGTGCAGAGTCGGTGCCCCCTCTGGTGGCCGATCAAGGAACAGTGGACACACTGTCCGACCGAACCGGCACGTGCCTCCCCCACAGGAGTTGCAAAAAATGTTAGTGTGAAGTGCAGAGCCCAGAGCTCCAGCACGTTGATGTGGCGCGTGCGGACCCGGGAGGACCACTGATGACAGCCTCCCGGCAGGGAGGGGACAGCGCCTAAGGGCACACCCCTCAGCCGGAATGTCCCGCCTTTCCAGGGTGCAAGGGTATGGACACACCCGCGAAACCCTGACCAGCCTGCGCCCATGCCTCTTGGCATCCAGGCGAGGCTGTCCAGCCACATTGCAGGGGCATAGCGACAGCAGGCCCAAATGTATAAGAGGGGCAAGGGTTGCCACCATGCACCTGGTGAGAAAAATCCTCGGTGACAGGGAGAGCCCGCACAGGAGCACCCTGAACCGTCAACGGTGGCCCCGGTAGGCGAGCCCCCGGAACTACCGGTGACGTGCCGCGACCGGCACGTGACGCTCCTGGGACGGTCCGCGCACAGGGGGGGCGAAAGTCACCAGCAGGCTGACTCACAGACCGCTGAAAGCCGCGCCTGCCGCCGTGGGCAGGCGGCCGGGGGCGACGCCCGGGGGCCAGTGAAGGGCCTCTCGGTGTACAGGAAGCGGCCGCACTCCTGTGAAGGTACACCAGCCGCTGCCTGGTCCCACCAGCCAGGGCGGTGCGTTCAGAGCTTCCAGGGCGGTCGCCCCGAACAGCTCCTCCGGTTCCGCAGGTGCCTGACGAAGAACGCCACGAGCAGTCTCCGTCAGGGGTGACTGCGCCAGCCAGACATGACGGCGCGTGTGCACCAGGGTGGACATCAGCCGCCCCGGCCCCCTCGTCTGGGAGGCAAAAGCCTGTAGGGATATGTCACACATGTCCCGTGTGGAATCCTCCACCTGTGCATCCTGCAGGGAGGTTGAGAGAGCCAGCAGAAGATGGGAAAGGGTGTTCCCCAGCCGGCCAATGCGGGCCGCTGTGTTATAAGCCTCACAAATATGCCCATCAGTAACCCTACACTGGGTAGAGGGGCCCTTGGGATCTGGCTTCAAAGCCTCATCAGGAGCCACTATCAGCGCTGCAATGGAGGGCTCGATGGGGGCATGTGGTGGAGACCAGCCACTGCCGCGTCCTCCATCGCCGTCAGAGCGCGGTCATCAGCTGTCAGCCTGGAGAGGGCTGTGACACCTCTCCAGCATGAGTGCAGCTCCCTCAAAATCCGACGAAGGCGGAATGGTGAATTCCACCGGAGAAGGATTGCGCCTGTGGAAGGCGCTAGAGGCCACCTCCGCACGCGGTGTATCCAGCTACAAGTGCGCCAGGCAGTGCGGATAACGCTCTCCACGGAGGAACAAGCCGTCCCCTCCCGAGAGCCCTGGGCAGATGAGTGCGAGGAGAACCCCGAGCGCTGTGAGGCCGGGTCCCCTGATGACACGGAGCGGCTCGCCGAGGCTGCAATGGAGATGGCGTCCTCTGGCAGCGGCGGTGGCGACCCCAGAGCAAACTTCTGGCATGGCAGGTTCCACCTGGCCGGTACCAGGCTGCAGATTGAGGAGGAGCGCCTACATCTGCTCCATGTCGGCGGCCAAGCGATCTACCTTAGAGGAGAGCTGGCTCGTCATCCGCCGTCGTTTGGGGGCACCCCCACTCTCTTTTCCGATCGCTTCAGAGAAGACCCCGGCTGGGATGAGGGGAGGCAGGCCGACGGCTCCGGCTGCTCAGGGCCCAGGCACGACACGCAGAGGTCCTGGTCATCCGCAGGATCCAGGGCGGCCATGCACCCTGGGCATGAACGCTCCATCACAGCAACCGGTGCGAGAGGGAGCGGACACGCTGCCGTTGCCACGGATGTGCCGGTGGGAGAGGGAGCGGGCGAGCTGCCGTCATCACGTAGGTGTCGGTGGGAGAGGGGAGCGAAAACGCTGCCGTCACCACAGCTTGCACACTGCCGTCACCACCAATATGCCGGCGGAAGAGGGGAGCGGCCACGCTACCGTCAGCACGGATGTGTCAGTGGGAGAGGGAGCGGACACGCTGCCGTCACCACAGATGTGCTGGTAGGAGAGACGAGCGGACACGCTGCCGTCCACACGAATGTGTCGGTGGGAGCGGTCACGCTGCCGTCCACACGAATGTGTCGGTGGGAGAGGGGAGTGGTCACGCTGCCGTCACCACGTAGGTGTCAGTGGGAGAGGGGAGCGGACGCGCCGCCGCCACCACGTAGGTGTCAGTGGGAGAGGGGAGCGGAAACGCTGCCGTCACCACAGCGAGCACGCTGCCGTCACCGCCAATGTGCCGGCGGGAGAGGGGAGGGCCACGCTACCGCCAATACGGATGTGTCAGTGGGAGAGGGGAGCGGAAACGCTGCTGTCACCACAGCGAGCACGCTGCCGTCACCACCAATATGCCGGTGGGAGAGGGGAGCGGCCACGCTACCGTCAGCACGGATGTGTCAGTGGGAGAGGGAGCGGACACGCTGCCGTCACCACGGATGTGCTGGTAGGAGAGACGAGTGGACACGCCGCCGTCCACCCGAATGTGCCGGTGGGAGCGGTCACGCTGCCGTCCACACGAATGTGTCGGTGGGAGAGGGGAGCGGTCACGCTGCCGTCACCACGGATGTGCCGGTGGGAGAGGGGAGCGGACGCACCGCCATCACCACGTAGGTGTCAGTGGGAGAGGGGAGCAGAAACGCTGCCGTCACCACAGCGAGCACGCTGCCGTCACCGCCAATATGCAGGCGGGAGAGGGGAGGGCCACGCTACCGTCAACACAGGTGTGTCAGTGGGAGAGGGGAGCGGAAACGCTGCCGTCACCACAGCGAGCACGCTGCCGTCACCGCCAATATGCAGGCGGGAGAGGGGAGGGCCACGCTGCCGTCACCACGGCTATGAGAAAAGGCAAAAATAGGCGTCTTTACTCAAAAAGAAGAGAACAATCCTCTCTCGTTTCTTTCCTTTTTTTTTTTTTAAAGAAAAAAATAACTGCAAGGAAAAATAATGCTGTAACATCAATAAAGTGGGAGAGGGAGCGAAACACTGCCGTCACCACAAATGTGCCGGTGGGAGAGGGAGCGAAACGCTGCCTTCACCACGGCTGCAAAACAGGCCAAAAAGGCGCTGTTCTTTTCCTTTCTTATATATATATATTTTTTTTTTAAAAAGAAAAATAATCTGCAAGGAAAAAATAATGCTGTAACATCAATAAAGTGGGAGAGGGAGCGAAACACTGCCGTCACCACAAATGTGCCGGTGGGAGAGGGAGCGAAACGCTGCCTTCACCACGGCTGTAAGAAAGACCAAAAAAGGTGTTTGTGTTGTTTTTTTCAAAAGAAAAAAATAATCCTTTTCTGTCTTCTTTTTCAACATATATTGCAATAACAACAATGTACATATAATACAAAAATATATACACCGGTATACAATGTCCTTGCATTGTACGTTGTGAGGGGTTTGAGCTTTCTTCACCAGAGCTGCAGTGTGTTCTGCTGTTCCAGCTGAGGCTTCACTGATCTGAAGGCCCAGGAACCTGTAGATCTCTATTCTATTCTGTTCTGTTTCTGTTCTGTTCTGTTCTGTTCTGTTCTGTTCTGTTCTCTATCGTATCGAGACTATCTCTCCACTCCGTTACATATTCCATATGTATGGGGATTGATCCCCCTGCTGTCAAGGTACGTGGATATTTCTTTAAGACACACCGGCTTGCCCGGCCACGCCCTTAGGTTTACCTATAAAGCGAAAGTTACGCCTGTAACTACGGTTCTATGAGTCCCGGATGACCGCCAGGCGGTGCTGTAAGCACTGGATATCTCCCCTCGCGCATGCGCATGTCGAGTACAATACCAACAATGTCACGTCACCCGTGACCCCTGCATGACCCCCGGAAAGGGTATATCTTCCGGCGTCAGCATGGGATCGACTCCTAGAATCTTCTCGCGAGAGCACGAGGATTCGGAGTGACCGGCAGGCCTGGCGGTCATCCGGGACTCATAGAACCGTAGTTACAGGCGTAACTTTCGTTCTATTTCGTCCCTACTGACCGCCAGGCGGTGCTGTAAGCACTGGATGACGAATACCAACAATGTCACGTAGGATCCCGGTCACTTACCTCACTGACCGGGGCAGAAGGACCCGGGAGTAGAACCACGCCCAATGGTTGGGGAGTGGCGACATTGATCCGGTAAAATCTGGAGAACGTGTCTGGCGACGTCCACGAAGCCGCTGTGCAGATGTCCTCCAGAGGCACCCCCTTCAGGGCAGCCAAGAAGCTGCGACGCTTCTGGTCGAGTGGCACCTCACCTCCACTGGTAAGGGGCGGCCACTGGCCCTGTAGGCGTGCTCGACGGTGTCCACCACCCAGTGGGATGGCGCTGTCCAGAAAACAGCACGGCCCCTGTTGGGGCCACCATGGCAGAGAACAAGCTGCTCCGACTGTTGCACAGGCGCGGTAGCATAAGCAGCGAGGGCCCGTACGGGGCACAAAGGGCTCGGCCCACTCTCTGCAGGACCTAGGGCAGGAACGCCACGTTCGGCCACAACGTAGCCCCTGAGCTGACTGACAGGGCATGTAACTCATCGACTCGCCGATGTCATAGCGAGGAGAAAAGCTATCTCCATAGAGAGCCACTTCAGGCCCACCCGGGCCAAGGGCCCAAAGGGTGGAGAAGAGAGGGCACCTAGCACCATGGGCAGGTCCCACACTGCTCGGGGGTTTCTATTTATGTTTATGTTCATGTTCTGGTTCTCTGGAAAGCGTCTAGAGACAACATCTGTTGTATTAGACGCTATATAAATAAAATCGAATGGAATCGAAAACTGGGGCCTTTGGGCTCCTCGGGGGGGGGGGGGGGGGGGGCGCAGCCTCAGAGCCCCCCTGAGAAAGAGAAACCAGCCGGTGGCACTCTCAACCAGGGCATGTTGCGACGAAATGACCGCCACATACACCCTTAAAGTGGACTGAGCACGGCCACCATCCAGGAGGGACCGAAAGGAACCCCAGGATTGTGGGGATTGGGGCAAAGAACAGGGTCCTCTGCCCCGTCTGCACACCAGGCAGAGAATCTCCCCCACTCGCACTCATACCAGAGGCGGGTGGGAGGCACATGGGCATTCGAGATGCCAGCCCTGACGTGTTCAGGACAGCTTGACAACAATGGGTCGGGCGCCGCAGCGGCCAGACTCAGAGCCAAAAACGACGGGGTCGGGGTGCAAAACCTGAATCCCCGGCTGGAAAAGACGGTCCCCCTGGGGGGCGTCATGTTGTGTCGCAGCAGAGCCTCCGCAGCAGTGGAAACTATGTTTCCCCGGTCGGAAGGGGGCCACCAAGAGGAGCCCGTGAGCCCTCTGGAGGACCCTCTGCAAAGGCGGCTTGCGCCGGGAGAGGAAGTCCGTCACCCGGTTCCTGTCTCCAGGCAGGAACATCGCCCGAAGGCCGGGCAGGCGAGGAGCTGTCCACGCTAGGAGGCCCCGGGACACCTGCAGCAGCTGTGCAGAGTCGGTGCCCCCTCTGGTGGCCGATCAAGGAACAGTGGACACACTGTCCGACCGAACCGGCACGTGCCTCCCCCACAGGAGTTGCAAAAAATGTTAGTGTGAAGTGCAGAGCCCAGAGCTCCAGCACGTTGATGTGGCGCGTGCGGACCCGGGAGGACCACTGATGACAGCCTCCCGGCAGGGAGGGGACAGCGCCTAAGGGCACACCCCTCAGCCGGAATGTCCCGCCTTTCCAGGGTGCAAGGGTATGGACACACCCGCGAAACCCTGACCAGCCTGCGCCCATGCCTCTTGGCATCCAGGCGAGGCTGTCCAGCCACATTGCAGGGGCATAGCGACAGCAGGCCCGAATGTATAAGAGGGGCAAGGGTTGCCACCATGCACCTGGTGAGAAAAATCCTCGGTGACAGGGAGAGCCCGCACAGGAGCACCCTGAACCGTCAACGGTGGCCCCGGTAGGCGAGCCCCCGGAACTACCGGTGACGTGCCGCGACCGGCACGTGACGCTCCTGGGACGGTCCGCGCACAGGGGGGGCGAAAGTCACCAGCAGGCTGACTCACAGACCGCTGAAAGCCGCGCCTGCCGCCGTGGGCAGGCGGCCGGGGGCGACGCCCGGGGGCCAGTGAAGGGCCTCTCGGTGTACAGGAAGCGGCCGCACTCCTGTGAAGGTACACCAGCCGCTGCCTGGTCCCACCAGCCAGGGCGGTGCGTTCAGAGCTTCCAGGGCGGTCGCCCCGAACAGCTCCTCCGGTTCCGCAGGTGCCTGACGAAGAACGCCACGAGCAGTCTCCGTCAGGGGTGACTGCGCCAGCCAGACATGACGGCGCGTGTGCACCAGGGTGGACATCAGCCGCCCCGGCCCCCTCGTCTGGGAGGCAAAAGCCTGTAGGGATATGTCACACATGTCCCGTGTGGAATCCTCCACCTGTGCATCCTGCAGGGAGGTTGAGAGAGCCAGCAGAAGATGGGAAAGGGTGTTCCCCAGCCGGCCAATGCGGGCCGCTGTGTTATAAGCCTCACAAATATGCCCATCAGTAACCCTACACTGGGTAGAGGGGCCCTTGGGATCTGGCTTCAAAGCCTCATCAGGAGCCACTATCAGCGCTGCAATGGAGGGCTCGATGGGGGCATGTGGTGGAGACCAGCCACTGCCGCGTCCTCCATCGCCGTCAGAGCGCGGTCATCAGCTGTCAGCCTGGAGAGGGCTGTGACACCTCTCCAGCATGAGTGCAGCTCCCTCAAAATCCGACGAAGGCGGAATGGTGAATTCCACCGGAGAAGGATTGCGCCTGTGGAAGGCGCTAGAGGCCACCTCCGCACGCGGTGTATCCAGCTACAAGTGCGCCAGGCAGTGCGGATAACGCTCTCCACGGAGGAACAAGCCGTCCCCTCCCGAGAGCCCTGGGCAGATGAGTGCGAGGAGAACCCCGAGCGCTGTGAGGCCGGGTCCCCTGATGACACGGAGCGGCTCGCCGAGGCTGCAATGGAGATGGCGTCCTCTGGCAGCGGCGGTGGCGACCCCAGAGCAAACTTCTGGCATGGCAGGTTCCACCTGGCCGGTACCAGGCTGCAGATTGAGGAGGAGCGCCTACATCTGCTCCATGTCGGCGGCCAAGCGATCTACCTTAGAGGAGAGCTGGCTCGTCATCCGCCGTCGTTTGGGGGCACCCCCACTCTCTTTTCCGATCGCTTCAGAGAAGACCCCGGCTGGGATGAGGGGAGGCAGGCCGACGGCTCCGGCTGCTCAGGGCCCAGGCACGACACGCAGAGGTCCTGGTCATCCGCAGGATCCAGGGCGGCCATGCACCCTGGGCATGAACGCTCCATCACAGCAACCGGTGCGAGAGGGAGCGGACACGCTGCCGTTGCCACGGATGTGCCGGTGGGAGAGGGAGCGGGCGAGCTGCCGTCATCACGTAGGTGTCGGTGGGAGAGGGGAGCGAAAACGCTGCCGTCACCACAGCTTGCACACTGCCGTCACCACCAATATGCCGGCGGAAGAGGGGAGCGGCCACGCTACCGTCAGCACGGATGTGTCAGTGGGAGAGGGAGCGGACACGCTGCCGTCACCACGGATGTGCTGGTAGGAGAGACGAGCGGACACGCTGCCGTCCACACGAATGTGTCGGTGGGAGCGGTCACGCTGCCGTCCACACGAATGTGTCGGTGGGAGAGGGGAGTGGTCACGCTGCCGTCACCACGTAGGTGTCAGTGGGAGAGGGGAGCGGACGCGCCGCCGCCACCACGTAGGTGTCAGTGGGAGAGGGGAGCGGAAACGCTGCCGTCACCACAGCGAGCACGCTGCCGTCACCGCCAATGTGCCGGCGGGAGAGGGGAGGGCCACGCTACCGCCAATACGGATGTGTCAGTGGGAGAGGGGAGCGGAAACGCTGCTGTCACCACAGCGAGCACGCTGCCGTCACCACCAATATGCCGGTGGGAGAGGGGAGCGGCCACGCTACCGTCAGCACGGATGTGTCAGTGGGAGAGGGAGCGGACACGCTGCCGTCACCACGGATGTGCTGGTAGGAGAGACGAGTGGACACGCCGCCGTCCACCCGAATGTGCCGGTGGGAGCGGTCACGCTGCCGTCCACACGAATGTGTCGGTGGGAGAGGGGAGCGGTCACGCTGCCGTCACCACGGATGTGCCGGTGGGAGAGGGGAGCGGACGCACCGCCATCACCACGTAGGTGTCAGTGGGAGAGGGGAGCAGAAACGCTGCCGTCACCACAGCGAGCACGCTGCCGTCACCGCCAATATGCAGGCGGGAGAGGGGAGGGCCACGCTACCGTCAACACAGGTGTGTCAGTGGGAGAGGGGAGCGGAAACGCTGCCGTCACCACAGCGAGCACGCTGCCGTCACCGCCAATATGCAGGCGGGAGAGGGGAGGGCCACGCTGCCGTCACCACGGCTATGAGAAAAGGCAAAAATAGGCGTCTTTACTCAAAAAGAAGAGAACAATCCTCTCTCGTTTCTTTCCTTTTTTTTTTTTTAAAGAAAAAAATAACTGCAAGGAAAAATAATGCTGTAACATCAATAAAGTGGGAGAGGGAGCGAAACACTGCCGTCACCACAAATGTGCCGGTGGGAGAGGGAGCGAAACGCTGCCTTCACCACGGCTGCAAAACAGGCCAAAAAGGCGCTGTTCTTTTCCTTTCTTATATATATATATTTTTTTTTTAAAAAGAAAAATAATCTGCAAGGAAAAAATAATGCTGTAACATCAATAAAGTGGGAGAGGGAGCGAAACACTGCCGTCACCACAAATGTGCCGGTGGGAGAGGGAGCGAAACGCTGCCTTCACCACGGCTGTAAGAAAGACCAAAAAAGGTGTTTGTGTTGTTTTTTTCAAAAGAAAAAAATAATCCTTTTCTGTCTTCTTTTTTTCCTTTTTTTTCTCAAAAGAAAAAAATAATCTGCAAGGAAAAAATAATGTCGCATTAATAAAGTGGGAGAGGAAGCGAACGCTGTCTCCCTGCACAGATTGTTCAGGTGTCAGGCGCAGCCGACAGCTTACCTTCTGTCAGCCGCGCTGGGGGGCGGGGCGGGGAGACGCCGCCGCAACCCGACACCATCAATACCGCGCCGGCCACAGCCTCTCGGAGGACGAAAAAAATCGTTACTCCTACCTGAATGGCACGAAGCTGCACCGGGGCCGGCGGTTTTTAGGGAGGAAAGGAAGAAGCTTCACAAAGCTCCTATTTCCGTCCTGTACTTCAGACGCGCGATGCGAGAAGAATAAGGAGTCGATCCCATGCTGACGCCGGAAGATATACCCTTTCCGGGGGTCATGCAGGGGTCACGGGTGACGTGACATTGTTGGTATTGTACTCGACATGTGCATGCGCGAGGGGAGATATCCAGTGCTTACAGCACCGCCTGGCGGTCAGTAGGGACGAAATAGAACACCTGTGCTGGCGTGTAATCAGTGATTGTTTGATAAGATAAGATAAGATAAGAAATCCTTTAATAGTCCCCCAGAGGGGAAATTTCCAGATTACAGCAGCAAAGGGGATAGTGCAAAACACAAGAGGCATCAATATCACACAATAATAATAATAATAATAATAAAAGGTGATCCCCACCTGAGTCAAGGTGCAAGTGTGAGACGATCCGTGTTACAGAGAAGTGTGAGTGTGTTGGTGCAGCGTGAATCCACTTACCCACCGTAGCTGTGGTTGGGCGTCTGTCTTCGGGCAGCCTCCCTGGATTGCTGTTCCCTCCTTCTTCTCCAGAAAACGCACAGAGACGCGGCCGTGATCCCATTCCGGCGTATTGCCCATGGTCTCGTGGGTTGACGCGCCCGGTTGGATCCGTGCTGGTATTCCGGTCAGGGCGACCGTGATTCATCCTCCCGGCGTATTGCTCATGCTCCGTGAGTTGACGCGTCCGGTTGGACCTGTTCTGATCTCCGGTCCCTTCCGGCGTATGGCCCATGGTCTCGTGGGTTGACGCGTCCGGTTGGACCTGTTCTGATCTCCGGTCCCTTCCGGCGTATGGCTCATGGTCTCGTGAGTTGACGCGCCCGGTTGGATCCGTGCTGGTTAAGGGGCAGTCGTGCGCCACCCGTCTGCCTCCGGTACACGTGAGGAGACGCCGGTGTGAGAGTGATAGTCCGTGTTAAGCGCCGGCTGAGTCCGGGTCGGCTGACGGCGGACGTCCCCTCCTCTCTTTTTGTTATAAGTGCAAAGAAAGTGGCGAAAAGAAAGAAATAGGCTATCAGGGTATAGGGTTGGAGGAGGTGGAAGACGAGGTCGACTTGGAGACAGTCTTTTCTGACGACGATGACCTGTCTTGTGGGCAAAGTGGGGTCGGCGTAGAAGATGGAAGCTCTTCAACCCCACATTTCAATGAGGTTATTGGCAGGGCAGCCAGGGCTCTGGGTGTGGCCCCCCCTGACGACCTTACGGCGCCCCGCTCTCGGTTTGAGGAGGTCGGGGAGGTCCGCCCCGTACCGGTACGGGTGCCACTCCTACCGGACTTCGAGGAACTGGTGTGCGGTCAGTTTGCTTCACCAGCAGCCGCACACAGGTGGTCCGCATCATGTCGCAGGTTTTCGGACATGACTGACAGGGAGCGTGTTGCCTGCGGGCCGCTCCCTCAGATGGATCCGGCTCTCTCTCCTCTCGTTTCTCCTTCCCACTCAATTCTTGGCAAAGCCACTTGTCCCAGCAGGAATTGTAGACTCATGGATGACCTGCTGGTCAAGCTGCACAGAGCTATGGCTACCCAGACCTGTCTGACGAATACAGGGGCTATCATGTCCCTCTACCTTCGTGACCTGTCCAAGAAAGTGCAGGAGGGTCCCGGGGGTTCTGATATTGCGGGTGAGCTTCGGACCGCTTCCTCAGTCCTCTCTTCGATCATGAAGGAGCAGGCGGTGGCTACAGGCAGAGCCTTAGCTTCCTTTTGGGTTGCTAGACGCCACTTATGGCTGTCCCAGTCTCAGCTCCAGCAAAGGGATCGGGACTGTTTGGTTAGGTTGCCGGTGGAACCTTCGGCCATGTTTGGTTCGAATGCAGCTCAGCTACTGCAGCAGGCACGGGACAATCGCTGCACCACACAAGAGGTGTCGGGCTTCTCCAAGCGCCCCAGGGGCTCCAGGCGGCCGAGAACAGCCGTCCGTCCACTAGAGGCCCCGACATGGGGTACAGGGGACCTCAGGCCCCAGCTGGAGGCTTTTCGTCGGCGTAACTCCCGCCATCGGGGAGGAGGGGGGGACCGGCTCAGGGGTCCTCCAAGCGCCCACCCCCCTCCTGACTATTCCAAGACCCCGGCCTGCCAGCTGCCCCTGTCGACAGACCGTTACAGGGACGCGTGGGCGGCTTTGGGGGCGGACCCATGGGTGGTTTCCACCATGACCCATGGCTACCGCTTACAATTTTCGCGCAGACCCCCTCTGGCGAGGTTGGCCACCTTCACTACTGTGACCGACCCTCAACATGCAAAGGTTCTGCGGGAGGAGTTGTCCTCCCTTCTGGAGAAATACGCCATAAGGGAGGTGAAGTGCGGGGACCACCAGGCTGGGTTTTTCTCCCACTACTTCTTGGTCCCCAAGCGGGATGGGGGACTTCGCCCGATTCTGGACCTCAGGGTGCTCAACAAATATCTGCGGCCCCTGAGGTGCAGGATGTTGACGATCCTCAGGGTGCGGCAGGCCATTACCATGGGGGACTGGTTTGCCACTGTGGACCTCAAAGATGCATACTTCCAGATACCCATCTGGCCGGGGCACTGGCGGTTTCTGAGGTTTGGCTTCGAGGGCAGATGGTTTCGAGTTTCGGGTCCTGCCTTTTGGCATATCCCTGGCTCCCCGGACATTTACCCGATGTATGGATGCGGTCCTCGCGCCCATGAGGCTGCAGGGGCTCCGCATCCTCAATTACCTCGACGATTGGCTGGTCTGTGCGGCCTCGGAGGAGCTCTGCCACCACCATGTGGCCCTGCTCCTGGAGCACATTCAGACCCTGGGCCTGCGCTTGAACTACAGGAAGAGCAAGCTCCAGCCTTCTCAGGTGACAACCTTCCTTGCCACTTTCAGCTGCGCTCTCGGGTCAGCTGGGGACTCTGCCTCCGTCTCATGGGCCTGATGGCAGCCATGGTGCAGGTTGTCCCTCTTGCCCTCCTGTATATGCGACCTGTCCAGCGGTGCCTGCTGGGCCTGGGCCTGTGCCCACAGATGTCCCGCCGGATCACGGTTGTGGTTTCTCGGAGGCTCCACAGGGCCCTCTCCTGGTGGAGGGATCCGGCCAATCTGGCGAACGGGAGTGCTCTGGGACTGAGGCTGGGGCGCTGTCCACGAAGGCTGCGGGGACAACAACCGCTGGAGCGGTCGCTGGATGTCCCAGCACATAAACGTCCTGGAGCTGAAAGCTGTCCTCTTGGCACTCAGACAGTTCCTGCCAAGACTGAGGGGTCACCATGTCATTGTCAGGACCGACAGCACAGTAGCGGCGGCCTACATCAACAGACAGGGGGGTCTGGGCTTCCTATGCAAGCTGGCAACCACACTGTGGCAGTGGGCTCACCCCCTCTTCTGTTCGCTCAGGGCTGTGCACGTGCCGGGACCGTTGAACACAGCAGCGGACCTCATGTCGAGAGGAGGGCCGACACCGGGGGAGTGGAGACTCCATCCTCAGGTGGTCGAGGAAATCTGGCGTCGTTTCGGCAGGGCGGACGTCGACCTGTTTGCTTCCAGGGAGTCGACGCATTGTCAATTTCAATTCAATTTTATTTATATAGCGTCTAATACAACAGAGTTGTCTCTAGACGCTTTCCAGAGACCCATACCCAGAACATGACCCCCGAGCAGTTATTACATAAACAATGGCAGGTAAAAACTCCCCTAGTGGGAGAAAAACCTTAAGCCAAACAGTGGCA
Organism: Cololabis saira; assembly: GCF_033807715.1. Classification (NCBI taxonomy): domain Eukaryota; kingdom Metazoa; phylum Chordata; class Actinopteri; order Beloniformes; family Belonidae; genus Cololabis; species Cololabis saira. The sequence goes on from NC_084608.1 coordinate 35,313,734, forward strand.
AGAAAAAACTCCCCTTTAGGAGGGAAGAAACCTTGAGCAGGACCAGGCTCATAAGGGGGGACCCTCCTGCCGAGGGCCAGACTGGTGGGTCAGGGACGGCAACAGCACAGCAGGCAGGTGGAAGCAGCAACGGGATGACCAGGGGTGGGGACCGCAGGCCAGCACGCAGCTCCCGAAGCTCCGGCCCAATCAGCAAGTCCCAGGTTGGGGTGCAGGGTCGGGGAAGGGTTGAAGGGAAAGGGTCAGGGAAAGACTTGTGCTCCGTAATGCAAGCTACAAGCCACCCACGACCACCTGCAGGTTCCGGTGTCCGGCAAAGGATGCTGCAACATGGACAAAAGAGAGAAAAGGGAGGAGAAGGGGGGGCCAGCACAAGAAACTACAGGAGCGACTCTGACACACTAAAGTTTACACTACCTAGAGATTTACCAACACCAGCTAGAGGTTTACTAAACACTAACTATAGGCTTTACTAAACAGAAATGTTTTAAGTTTAGTTTTAAAGGTGGAGGTGGTGTCAGCCTCCTTAACCCAGATTGGAAGTTGGTTCCATAGTAATGGTGCCTGATAGCAGAACGCCCGCCCTCCAAATCTACATTTAGATACTCTAGGAACTACGAGTAAACCTGCACTCTGAGAACGGAGAGCTATAACAGGAACATAAGGCACTATCAGGTCTTGCAAATAATGCGGAGCTAAGCCGTTTTGGGCTTTATACGCAAGTAATAAAATTTTAAATTGGATTCTGAATTTTAAGGGTAACCAATGGAGCGACGCTAACACTGGAGAGACGTGGTCTCTCCTGCTAATTCCTGTCAGTACTCGTGCTGCTGCATTTTGGATCAGCTGGAGCCTATTCAGCAAATTACTTGGACATCCTGCTAACAACACATTACAGTAATCTAGTCTAGAAGATACAAACGCATGAACTAGTTTTTCTGCATCACTCTGCGAGAGGATTTTCCTAATCTTTGCAATATTACGGAGATGGAAAAACGCTATTTTACAAACCTGATTGACATATGGTTTAAACGACAAATCCTGATCGAAAATAACACCAAGGTTTCTCACAGTTGCACTGGAAGCCATCGCAACACCATCTAATCCCTTCCTAAAATGCTCTGGACCAAGAATGATAACCTCTGTTTTATCTGAATTTAGAAGCAAGAAATTTCTGGACATCCAGTCCTTGATGTCCCTAAGACATGCCTGAAGTTTAACTAACGGTTCTGTTTCATCCGGCTTCATAGACAAGTAGAGCTGCGTATCATCAGCATAACAATGAAAGTGTATGCTGTGATTCTGGATTATACTTCCCAACGGCTGCATGTATAAACTAAACAAGATTGGCCCTAGCACTGAACCCTGCGGAACACCATAACAGACCCTTGACTGTTCTGAAGAAACCTCATGTACATGAACAAACTGGAACCTGTCAGATAGATATGATTTAAACCAACATAGAGCTGTCCCTTTAATCCCAACAACATGCTCTAACCTGTGCAGTAAAATGCCATGATCTATAGTGTCAAAAGCAGCACTGAGGTCCAGTAGAACCAGTATGGACACTAATCCCTTATCTGAGGCCATAAGGAGGTCATTCGTGACTCGAACCAGTGCTGTCTCTGTGCTATGATGCATTCTGAACCCTGACTGAAAGACTTCAAACAGATCATTTCTATACAAATAGTCACATAACTGGCTTGAAACTGCCTTTTCCAGAATTTTAGACACAAATGGAAGGTTGGAAATTGGTCTATAATTAGCTAAGGTGTCTGGGTCAAGAGAAGGTTTTTTAAGTAAAGGTTTAATTACTGCCACTTTGAAAACCTGTGGTACATATCCTAAACTTAGGGATAGGTTAATTTGGTCCAGTATTGTCGTACCAATAAGAGAAAAAATATGTTTGAATAGTCGAGTCGGGATGGGGTCTAACATACATGTGGTAGACTTAGCTCTATTAACGAGTGAAGTCAGCTCAGGGAGGTCTATAGGATCAAAACAGTCTAGAGTCAAGTCAGAGCCTAGGGAAGTCGCTAAAGCTGAAGAAACACCTACAACCGGCTGGTTGATTTCTTCTCTAATTCTCGCGATTTTACTGTTGAAGAAGCTCATAAAGTCCTCACTACTGAGAGCTGCAGGAATGCACGGCTCAACAGAGTTGTGACTCTTTGTCAGCCTGGCTACAGTGCTGAACAGAAAACGTGGGTTACTTTTGTTATCCTCTATCAACGTTGAATAATAAGCTGTTCTGGCTTTGCGAATGGCTTTTTTATATACTATTAGAATATCTTTCCATTCACGATAAGAGTCTACAGACCTACAAGAGTACCACTTCCTTTCCATTTTACGCACGTTTTGTTTCAACATGCAAATATCTGAATTATACGAGGGAGTTAAGCTCCTGTGGCTAGAAACCCTCCTTTTCAAAGGCAAGGCAAGGCAAGGCAAATTTATTTATATAGCACAATTCAACACAAGGTAATTCAAAGTGCTTTACATTGACATTAAAAGCGGCAAGACATAATAACAAATAGGTAAGAATAAGAAAAGAAGTAAAATAATAAAAAGCACAAGCTGTTAAAAAAAAAAAAAATAAGGGCAGTAGAGTAGAGTACAGCAGGTTTAATTTAAGCTGTACACTTCAGTAAACAGTAATTTTTTTAACCCTGATTTAAAGGAGCTGACAGTTGGAGCAGACCTCAGGTCTACAGGAAGTTTGTTCCACCGGTGAGGAGCAGAATAACTGAACGCTGCCTCACCTTGCTTGGTTCTGGTTCTTGGGACACACAACAAACCAGATCCAGAAGACCTAAGGGGTCTGGGAGCTTCATAGGGAACTAACAGATCAACCATGTATTTTGGTCCAAGACCATTCAGTGCTTTGTAGACCAGCAGTAAGATTTTAAACTCTATCCTTTGACTCACTGGAAGCCAGTGTAGTGATTTCATGACCGGTGTAATATGGTCCAGTTTCCTGGTGTTTGTAAGGACTCTGGCGGCAGAGTTCTGGATCAGCTGCAGCTGCCTGATTGATTTCTTGTTAAGGCCTGTAAAGATGCCATTGCAATAATCCAACCTACTGAAAATGAATGCATGAATAAGTTTTTCCATGTCTTGTTTAGACAGAATACCCTTAATTCTAGCAATGTTTTTTAGGTGGTAATAGGCAGATTTGGTGATAAACTTTAGATGGCTGTTGAAGTTCAGGTCTGAGTCAATAATTACACCAAGATTTCTGGCTTGATTTGTAGCTGTCAATGACATGGAGCCAAGGTGAGCGCTGATCTTTTCCCTTTCATTTTTAGGGCCAAAAATTATCACCTCTGTCTTTTCTGCATTTAGCTGGAGAAAATTCTGGCACATCCACTCATTGATTTGGTGAATACAGTTACTCAATGAGATCGGGGGGCTGTAGTCATGTGGTGACACTGAAATATAGAAAGGAGCAACTTCATCTAAAGCTGAATGCAACAAATCAGCAGTGTTACTAGCAAGGAAATCAACATCTGCAGAGGTAGAACCCAGGTCACTGGCCTCGACTACATCACTATTTCGCACTGTCGTAAGATAAGCAATGGCCTCCCTAAATTTAACAATAACTTCATCAGACAAACATCTGCTAAAATAATACCTCCTATTTTGCACTTCAACATCAACAAAATTAAATTCAAACGTTATTAAGTAATGGTCGGATAAAAGGGAGTTTACAGGTGACACGAACAGACCATCAGTTTCAACACCGTAGGTGAGAACGAGATCGAGAGTATGATTAAAACAGTGCGTCGGTTTATCCACTTTTTGTGAGATACCCATTGATTCTAGAAGAGAATCGAAGGCTAATTTAAGATTATCGCTTTCAACATCCATATGAATGTTAAAATCACCCACTATGATGAATTTATCTGTGCTGATCAATAATCCAGAAAGGAAATCTGAAAATTCAGACAAAAACTCTAGATACGCACCAGCAGGGGGCCGGTACACTACCACTAACACAACTGGCTTCTCTGATTTCCAGCTCGGAAATTTTAGACCAAGCATGAGGCTTTCAAATGTATTATAATTGCACTTAGGTTCAATTTTTGTTTGGAGACCGGAGTTATAAATTGCTGCGACTCCTCCGCCTCGGCCCGTGCTTCTAGGAATGTGATGATTAAAGTAGCCGGGCGGAGTTGATTCATTCAAACTAACATACTCTTCCTCCTGTAACCATGTTTCTGTTAAGCAGAAAATATCACTCCTGCTCTCTGTAATTATATCATTTACTAACAGAGACTTAGAGCTTAATGATCGTATATTTAGTAATCCGCATCTAATTTTTCGGTCTGTAATTGGTACCAAATGTACATTGGTTTTCATTTTTACGAGGTTATTTTGGTTAACGCCTCCAAAACGCCGCACCTGCTGAACTTTTGGAGGGCGGGGAACTGCAACCACTTCTATTTTGCTAGGCACCTGGCCAGAGTCGCCAATATCATGTAATCCTACAGTTTTAGAGTCGCTAACTACATAATGCAATCCTACAGTTTTATTGGCAGGCGTTGGTCCTCGAGAAGCAGCAGAGAAGTGTGTTAAACTACAGCTCTGCATCCTGGCCTGGACCCTGCGTTGTCATGGGGAGGGTCTAATAACATTGGCCAGATTTCTAGACATAAGAGCTGCACCATCCCGGGTGGGATGAATGCCGTCTCTTCTAATCAGACCGGGCTTTCCCCAGAATGTCTCCCAGTTGTCAATAAAGTCCACGTCGTTTTCTGAACACCACTGAGACAACCAGTGGCGGAGCGAGAGCATGCGACTAAACATGTCATCGCTGGTCAGATTGGGGAGGGGACCAGAAAAACCTACGGAGTCCGACATACTTTTGACGTAGTTACACAACCGAGACAATATTCATTTTAGTTACTTCCGACTGGCGAAGACGGGAGTCGTTAGCTCCGACATTGATGATAACTTTACCATATTTACGATTACCCTTTGCCAGCAGCTTCAAATTTGCTTCTATGTCGCCCGCTCTGGCCCCCGGGATGCATCTAACTAAGGTCTCTGGAGTCGGCCTCACATGTCTCACAATAGAGTCTCCAATCACCAGGGTCGGTTTCTCAACGGGTGTGTCGCTGAGTGGGGAAAAACGGTTAGACACATGAAGCGGGTGGTGGTGTTCCGTGAGCCCTTTAAGACTACACTTCCTCCGAACCGTCACCCAGCGGTCCTGACTGGCCGGCTGCCCGGGAGCTGCAGGGGAGCGGCTACGCTCAGCTGCTACGGGCCGGTCCGCCGCTAGATTAGCCTGGTTAGCTGAGGAGGCTCTCGGACTATGGTTTAGTTGGCCGAACCGGACCTCTAACTGACTGAGCCTCGCCTCCAGCCCTGCAAATAAGCTACACTTTAAGCACTTACCGTCTTCACTAAAGAAGGCAGAGGAATAGCTAAACATTTCACACACCGAGCAGCAAAGAGGTGAAACGGTGGGAGACGGAGAGCCCATGCTAAGATGCTAACGGAGGCTAACGGACAGAAAATGTATCGGTGATTGGTGACAGTGAAAGTTACGGAAGAGAAAATGAGCGAGTGTTGAAATAAAGACAGTAATGTACCAGATATAGTACTATTTTACCGGAAAACTGTTAGGTTTCTAAATCATCACAACATTAATAATTTAGAAAAAGACACCAGAGACTGTCAGAAATGATTTTTCAATGCCTTCTGCAGAAGGTTGGAGAGAAGTCTTGAGGAGCTTTTAGGGCAACACGACCCTCCTCACAGAGCTCGTCAAACCTCTCCCACTTGCTGCTTCTGCAGGACGCTATTTATTCAGCAAGGGTGACAGGAAAAATACCATATTTGGTCTGTCAATGTATTGACAACAGACGTTGGGGGTAAAAGACACCCAATAGTAAATAGTTGAATGGACAATGGACAGAAACAGATGGTCAAACAGATCAGATGATGGTTGAAAAGTCACACATGTGAAACTTAAGCTTTAAAGAAACACAAAAGGTCAAAAGGGTCAAATGCCTCCCGGAACTAAAACAGGACCTCTGTTGGAGGTTTGAACAGATGGTTCTAAAGACAATGGGATTTTTGTTGTACAACTCAAACTCAGGAAGGGCTTCACTGTCATCTGTTAACATGTGATAACCAACAGTCAGCTTAAAGTAAATCTCGGACAGATGTGTCCATCTGACAATGGTTCATTGACCAACCATGAAGTCAGCAGTTTTAACCTCCTGAGTATGTCATGAGGATAAACAGGCAGTTTTCTAATTCTGATTCTGGCAGTTTCACAATGACAAACTTGGATTAATCTCACAAAACAATCTAAATTTTAGACAAAAAGTCGGGAGAGATCTGAGCCTGCACGCCGTGCAGCAGCAACAGACCGCAACACCAGGAAGTGACGCGATGCGTGACGCAATACGTTACCCCTCGCCTCTTCTTTTCCCTAAATAACGACGATCCTCCCCTGGGGTGGGATGCGCTGGCGCACCCGTGGCCTCGGGGCCTCCTCTATGCCTTCCCTCCGTTCACTCTCCTCCAGCCTCTCCTTTACAGGATTCAGGTGGAGGGGGCGAGGCTGATTCTGGTAGCTCCTCTTTGGCCCCACATGCTGTGGTTCTCTGCAATCCCTCCTCTCCTGGACGGCACGCCATGGGTTCTCCCGCTTCGGCGAGACCTGCTGTCCCAGGCGAGCGGAGCCCTGTTCCACCCCTTCCCAGCGGGGCTCAGACTGGTGGCCTGGCCCCTGAGAGGGACGGGCTCCTGGCTTTAATAATAATAATAATAATAATTCATTTTATTTAGCGGCGCCTTTCATGTCACCCAAGGTCACCTTACAGAATAAAAACAAAACAATACAATACAGGAAATACAATAGTAATACAATAGAAATTATAATACATACACACATACACAATACATACAAATAGACAATCGAGGAGCAACAGTACAGATAACACAACAGTATGGTGGGAGGTAGTGTGTGGTGACCGGTCAAAGTGAAAGTTTAAAAGTTTAAACAGGTGAGTCTTGAGTTGCGTTTTGAAGGTGGTGATGGAGTCTATTTGTCTTATGTATGGGGGGAGGGAGTTCCAGAGTCTGGGTGCCGTGCTACTGAAAGCTTGGGCACCCATGCTGCTAAGGTGTGAGGTGGGAGTGAAAAGAAGTCCAGCAGAGGTTGAGCGGAGGGTACGGGAGGGGGTGTATTCTTTCAGTAGGTCACAGAGGTAGGTGGGGGCTAGGTTGTGAAGGGCTTTGTGGGTGAGGAGGAGGTTTTTGTAAATGATACGGTATTGGACTGGGAGCCAGTGGAGTTGGATAAGAATGGGGGTGATGTGGTCAGATGACTTGATGCGGGTGATGATCCGGGCGGCCGAGTTCTGAATGAGTTGTAGTTTGTTCGTGAGTTTGGTTGGGAGGCCAGTGAGGAGAGCATTACAGTAATCGATACGGGATGTGACGAATGAGTGGACCAGAATTTCGGTGCTGGATTGGGACAGTGCTGGACGAAGTCTGGAGATGTTGCAGAGGTGGAAGAATGCAGTCCGGGTGATGTTGTGGATGTGAGGTGCAAATGAGAGTGTATTGTCCAGAATGACGCCGAGGCTCTTGACGTGGGGGGAAAAGGGTACCGGGAAGCCGTCGATGATGATGGGAGGGGCGGGAGAGGGTTGTGACTTGGTTAGGGTGGATTTGGAGCCGATGAGAAGAGCCTCAGTTTTATTGCCGTTGAGATTTAAGAAGTTATTGCTCATCCAGGTATTGATGTTGTGTAGGCAGGTGGTGAGGGAAGCGGGAGGAATGGCAGCGGTGGGGTTGGAGGAGATATATATCTGAGTGTCATCGGCGTAAGTGTGAAAATGGACCCCATGGTGACGGAGAATTGAACCTAGGGGTAGGAGGTAGATGGTGAAGAGAAGTGGACCCAGTACTGACCCCTGGGGGACACCCATTGTGACACCCGTGCACCCGGATTTATGGTTCTGTAGTTTGGACAAACTGTTGACGGTCAGTGAGGTAAGATGAAAGCCAGGAGAGTGCAACACCAGTGATCCCAGTGCCAGCCAGGCGGTCCAGGAGTATTGGGTGAGAAATGGTGTCGAAAGCTGCGCTGAGGTCCAGGAGGATGAGGATGGTGAGTAGGCCAGAGTCAGCTGCACGGAGGAAGTCGTTAGTGATTTTAACCAGGGCTGTTTCAGTGCTGTGATTGGGGCGGAAACCGGATTGGAAGGGTTTGTGGAGGTTATTTGAATTGAGGTGGGACTGTAATTGTGCTGCTACCACCTTTTCCAGAGTTTTGGAGATGAAGGGAAGGTTGGAGATGGGCCTGTAGTGATTGAGGTCAGATGGGTCTGCACCTGGTTTTTTTAGGGTGGGTGTGATGGCAGCTAGTTTGAGGATTGGGGGAACGGTTCCAGTGGTGAGGGAAGAATTAATTATTTTGGTAATCATGGGGGAAATGGATGGCAGACATGCTTTGACAAGCAGGGTGGGGAGGGGATCAAGCTGACAGTTGGTGGTTTTGGCTTTACGAATGAGTTCTGAGATGGTGTGTTCTGATACCGGAGTGAAATTGGTGAGAGGACTGGAGAGGGGTTGGTTGGTGGTGGTTATCCATGGTGGGTCATTTGTGGAAGAGTGTGTTGAGGCCAGTTGATGGTGAATGATGTTGATTTTGGAGCTGAAGAAGTCCAGGAAGGCGGTGCACTGGTCAGTGGAGATGTCTGGAGGGAGGGTTTTTGGAGGCTGTTGACGTTTGAAAAAAGGACTCCATTGTTTCCTGTGGCAGAATTAATGAGGTTGGAGTAATATGATGATTTGGCGGTATTAAGTGCATTTTTGTAGAGCTGAAGGTGATCGGAGTACATTTGGATTTGCACAGTGAGTCCGGTCCTTTTGTAGAGTCGCTCCAGTTGACGGCCTGTGGATTTGAGCTGGTGGAGGTCAGGGGTGAACCAGGGGGCAGAGTGGGTAAATGAAACTGAGCGGGTTTTAAGTGGAGCCAGGGCAGTGAGAGAGGAGGAGAGACAGTTATTGTAGTGTTGTACCAGATCGGCAGGGGAGGAGGATGAGGGGGCTTGCCAGAGTCTGTGGTAAAGACTGTGCAAGCGGCCCGGGCACCTTCCACTAGGGCTGCCTACTCATACCTATGGGGGGTATTTACCACTTGGGAGTGCACCAGATGGATCCCTATTCGGCCAACGCCCGGGGCATCCTGTCGTTTTTACAGTCTCAATTGGAGGCTGGGAAGTCTGCTGCCACCCTACGAGGTACGGTGGCAGCTGTCAAGGCAGTTTGTGTCGGTGAGCATGCGTTGTCTCCCGATGACTGCTCCCTGATTTCCCGATTCCTTAAGGGTGCCCAGAGGCTTGCGGTTCGTAGGACTGGACCTTCTGTCCCTCCTTGGGACTTGGATATCGTCCTTGGTGCACTTCAGCATTCCCCCTTTGAGCCCCTTGGGGTTGCTGATTTGCAATGGCTCTCGTTTAAGACCGCGTTTCTGCTGGCTGTGACTTCTGCCAGGAGGGAGAGCGAGCACCATGCACTGTCTGTTCACAGTGACTGCTGCAGGTTCCTGCCGGATGGCTCGGGGGTTGTCCTCCGCCCCAATCCAGCTTTTCTGCCTAAGGTTCTGTCTGAGTTTCATCTGTCCCAGACAGTCGAGCTGCGGTCACTTTCCTCTTCTGAGGTGGGACAGTCGAATGAGCAGCTCCTGCCCGTGCTATGCCCTGTCAGGGCCCTGACAGAGTACATATGGCGCACGCAGGCCATCAGGAAGACCGATCAGCTTTTTGTTTGCTTTAACTCGAGCTGTCTTGGCGGGCCATTATCGAAGTCTCGACTGTCCCACTGGATTGTGGACACTATTCAGAAGGCTTATGTGCTCTCGGGTGTGCCTGTCCCGTCCGGGGTTCGGGCGCACTCGACACGTGGCATGGCCACCTCATGGGCCTTGTGGCGAGGGGCCTCTCCTGCTACCATCTGTGCAGCAGCCACATGGTCAACTCAGTCCACGTTTTCACGGTTTTACCGTCTGAATGTTGCAGCCAGCCCCTCCTTTGGTGAGCGGGTGCTGGGTGTGACTCAACGGTAGCCGGCTAACCTTTTGTTTGGTTTCTTTTGCTCGGATCCTTTGTTGTCTCCTTCGGTCAGCTTGGCGCCTTGCGGGCTGATCTGAGCGGCCGCTCCGTTCTTGACTTTTTGTTTGGGTTCTTTTGGTCAGTCTTGCGACTTGCGGACTGTCCTGAGCAGCCCGTCCGCCTCTCAGGCTTGGGCTTTGCATCTTGCGGGGCCTTGTCCTGACTGGTATGTAGTGTGGAAGAGTAGGAGATGTCACTTTGGTGTACTGGACAGTGAGTTGCACCGTCTCCTCACGGGGTGTCTTAGGCTACGTTCACACTGCAGTCCTTAATGCTCAATTCCGATTTTTTCCCATATCCGATTTTTTTGTGTGGCTGTTCACATTATCTTTTAAAATGTGTCCTATATCCGACTCGAGTGTGAACGCATCGCGGCCCTGAACTGACCCGCATGCGCAGAGGCGTGTGATGATGACAATGATGGATTTGCATCCAACAGGTGCCTATGAACTGCCAATTATCCATCAAGCTCCACAATTATCATGTTAACATTAAATCAGATAGATTTGTCAAAGACGTTTCTCTTGCATCTCTATCATTGTGCGGACATGAATTCTCAGAGTTTTGCGGGAGCGGGCGGGAGCGGATGAAAACACTGCGGGCGCGGGCGGGAGTGGAACATACACGTTGCGGGTGCGGGCGGTAATGGTCAGAAATGCAGCGGGAGCGGGATGAAGAAAACAGTCCCGCTATAGCAGGGCTCTAGCACCGCTCCCCGGAGTGTCAGCTCTGCTCTCCGGCGTTCAGCTGGGTTTATCACCTAACACACGGTCCAGCTCGCTGTAAAACGGGCAGGTTATGCGACCAAGACCGCTTCGCTGATTTGAATCCTCAGCTTCGTTATTTAGTAATATGCTTAAATTCAGCAGGTTGTCTCGTCTGATCTGAGGTCGTATAAAGAGGTGAGCGCGGGGAGGGGAGGAGGAGAGGTGGAGGTGACCCAGAGCGACCTCTCCCGTGTCTCCCCCGCGGCTCGGGGCTCTGCGTGTGACGTCAAAGTCGCATTAATTCCGACCTGCCTGTTCACACTGAGGTCGCATTGCAAAACATCAGACCTGTATCCGATTTAGAACCACATATGGAAGCGACCTGAATCTGATTTGAAAAGATCAGATTCCATGTGACTTGTGCTGTTCACACTGTCATAAACAAATCGGATCTGAGTCACATATGAGCAAAAAATCGGATTTGGGTCACTTGGGAACTGCAGTGTGAACGTAGCCTTAAAGAGTTCCCCGTACATATGGAATATGTAACGGAGTGGAGAGATAGTCTCGATACGATAGAGAACTGTTAGGAGTCCTCCTCCTCTGGCTGGGAGAGCCAGCAGCACAGGTGCTGCTGATCTGCCATCAACCCCAGCTGCCACTAATCGCCAGCCCAGGCTTAAAAGAAGACCTGGACCTTCACTCAGTGCTTGATTGTACTGAACCCATGCTGCTTTTTGTTCCTGTGTCTTCGTTGCCTCCCTGGAACCCTCCTTGACGCCTCTGTTCCCCTCGCAGCCATTCTCGTGGATCTCTGTGACCCCCCCCCGCTGCTGCCAACTCACGACTGACCCTGGTCTCCTGGACCCCCAACCATCGCTCCCCCGTTTCCTCTGCTTTCCACTCCGGATCAACTCCTGAGTCAGTTTTTTCCCCTTCAACTTAATAAACAGCCATCTGGCTCTTTATTTAAATCATCTGGTCTCCTGCCTGTTTGTGGTTGGCTACTCGGGTTCACCTCAGGTTTTGGGGTTGGACCCTACAGAACAATCAAGCCAAATATGGACCCTAGCCAACCCAGACAGGCGGGTGCCCCACCTGCCACTATGCCCAAGCTCCCTGACCCTGAGACCCTCCAAACCAGAGTCGGCGAGCATGATGCCCAGCTAGCAGGCCTTAACAACCACCTCACCCAGGCTTTCACCCTGGTCACAGGGGAGATTTCCACTCTCCAGACCACCTCCCAGACTAACGCGGCTGCCCTGGCTACCGTTGGCGCTCAGCTCGCTTCCCTGACCGAGGTCGTCTCCCGGCTTAGCGGCCCTTCTGCAGCTCCTCAGCCCAGCCCCCTGGTCTCATCTGGTCATTATCTCCCTGAACCTAGCACCAAGCCCAAACTCCCATGTCCCAAGAGTTTTTCTGGAAATTTTGCCCAGTGCAAGGGGTTTCTCGGTCAGTGCCAACTCCTGTTTACCCACCAGCCCTCACGTTATGGTTCCGACGAGGCCCGGATCGCCCTGATCATATCCCTCCTCTCGGACAAAGCCCTCAGCTGGGCCATTGCAGCCGTTGGCCAGGATGGGTCCCTCTCCAAGGACTATGAGAGATTCCTTGCAGAGTTCAGACTGGTGTTTGATCACCTGGCTGACGGGGCGGATGCGGCCAGCCGGCTACACACCCTCCAGCAGGGGACTCGCTCTGTCGCCGACTACACCCTGGACTTTCGGGTGATTGCCGCAGACAGTGGGGGGGGCGACCTGGCTGTCCGGAGCGCGTACCGGAGAGGTCTAAGTGACGCTATAAAGGATCTGATCGTCGGAAGAGACCCACCAGCTACCCTCAACGCTCTGGTCACCCTTGCTCTGCAGATGGATGCACGCCTGAGAGAGAGACGCCAGGAACGTGCTCAACGCCCAGGGGCTTCACCCAGAGCATACACGGCCCGTTCCCCTGTTAACCCCGATGGTGGTGGAAGTTACCCATCGGGCCCCACATTCCCTCTCTCACCTAAACCATCATCTGGAGGAGACTCTGAACCCCTGAAGGTGGCCAGGTCACGCCTCCTGCCCGAGGAACGAGAAGAGCGTATGCGGGGTCGACTCTGTCTCTATTGTGGGAAGGAGGGGCACTTCATCAGAGCCTGCTCTGCCTGCCCAAAGAGACCTGGCTCACTAGCTAAGGGGATCCTGGTGAGCAAGACCACACTACCCCAACCCAAGAACCATCTTTTCCCTGCCACGCTTTCTTGGGGCACTGATTCTCTCTCGGTTAGCGCACTGGTGGATTCAGGGGCGGACGAGTGTTTGATAGACATCACCCTAGCCCGTCAAGCTGGTATCCCACTCGTTCCCCTTGACTCCACCTGCACCGTCCAAGCCTTAGATGGCCACTCACTAGGTAAGGTTACGCACTGCACTGCTCCTCTCACATTGACGCTTTCAGGGAATCACGTGGAGACTGCACGTTTTTTGGTGTTACACGCTCCCACTGCTTCCCTGGTGTTAGGTAGGCCCTGGTTGGAGAGACATGATCCCCACATCTCGTGGTCGGCTGGACGGATTTTGGGCTGGAGCGTTGCTTGCCACGCCAACTGCCTTCGCTCTGCCCGCTCTCCGTCCAGTGGCCCTCGGCGATCGGTCTCTCCTCCAGACCTTTCTGGTGTCCCCTCTGTCTATCACGATCTAGCTTCCGTTTTTAGTAAACATCAGGCCCTTTCACTCCCCCCTCACCGCCCTTATGATTGCTCCATAGATCTCCTTCCTGGGGCAGCTCTTCCGGTTGGTCGGCTGTATAACCTCTCTGTCCCTGAGAAGGAGACTATGCGCAATTATATCACCGAGTCCCTCGCCTCCGGCATCATAAGGCCATCGTCCTCCGCGGTAGGTGCAGGCTTCTTCTTTGTGGGGAAGAAGGATGGCAGCCTGAGGCCCTGCATAGATTATTGGCAGCTAAACACCATCACCGTTAAGAACAGGTATCCACTCCCCCTCTTGAGTTCCATGTTTGAACCCCTGACCCACGCCTCTGTTTTCACAAAGTTGGACCTCCGCAACGCCTACCACCTAGTGCGCATTCGGGAAGGAGACGAGTGGAAGACGGCCTTCAATACCCACCTGGGCCACTTCGAATATCTCGTCATGCCTTTCGGCCTGACGAATGCCCCAGCCGTCTTCCAGGCATTGGTGAACGACATCCTCCGGGATATGTTGAACATTTTTGTGTTGGTCTACCTGGATGACATCCTGGTGTTCTCCAAGACTGAGGAGGAGCACCAACAACATGTCCGCCTCGTTCTCCAAAGGCTGTTGGAGAATCGCCTATTTGTTAAGGCTGAGAAGTGTGTGTTCCACTCTGCCTCAGTGGAATTTCTGGGCCATGTTGTGGAGAAGGGTCACGTTCGTGCTGACCCCAAAAAGGTCCGGGCAGTGGAGGACTGGCCTACCCCTACTGACAAGACCCAACTCCGGCGCTTCTTGGGGTTTGCTAATTTTTATAGACGGTTTGTCCCAGGGTTCAGTCGGGTCGCTGCCCCTCTCACTGCGCTCACCTCCACCCTTCGTCCTTTTTGCTGGACCCCTGAGGCAGAGTCAGCGTTTGGGACCCTGAAGGGCCTATTTACTAAGGCGCCTGTGCTCTCCCATCCTGACCCTTCACGCCAGTTCATTGTGGAGGTGGATGCGTCAGACACAGGGATTGGAGCCGTTCTCTCCCAGCGGTCGGAGGAGGATCAGAAGATCCACCCATGCGCATACCTCTCCCGGCGATTCTCCCCAGCAGAGAGGAACTATGACGTGGGTAATCGGGAGCTTCTAGCAGTTCATGCTGCACTGGAGGAATGGTGGCATTGGCTGGAGGGGGCAAAGGAACCTTTTATTGTATGGTCTGACCACAAGAACCTAACATACGTGAGGACCGCCAAGAGACTTAACCCCCGACAAGCCCGCTGGGTGCTCTTCTTCAGCCGTTTCAATTTCACCCTCACCTTTCGCCCAGGCTCCAAGAATGTGAGGGCTGACGCCCTCTCCCGCCTGGAATCTGCGGAATCCACCAAGGCCCTTGCTACCCCGGACACCATTCTCCCCCCAGCCCGGGTTGTGGGTGCCGTCATCTGGGGAATCGAGACGGTGGTAAGAACGGCTCAACGCACCCAACCTGACCCTGGCAATGGACCCCGTAATCGCTTATTTGTACCGAATGCTGTCCGACCCCAAGTACTTCAGTGAGGTCATGCCAGTCGGTTTGTCTGCCACCCCGGTGCTCGTCGTACGGCGGCTTTCATCCGCAGGCGCTTCTGGTGGCCTTCCCTTGAGGCTGACACAATGGAGTTTGTAGCTGCCTGCGATGTCTGCTCCCGCAGTAAGGCCTCTCATCAGCCCCCAGCAGGTCTCCTACGCCCCCTCCCAGTCCCCAGTCGGCCATGGTCTCATGTGGGGGTGGATTTTGTGACTGGGCTCCCCTCATCCCAAGGTAACAATACCATCCTCACCATTGTCGACCGGTTCAGTAAAGCTGTTCACCTTGTTGCCCTGCCCAAACTCCCCACAGCTGCTGAGACCGCAGAACTCCTGGTGACCCACGTCATACGCCTCCACGGGATTCCCCAGGATATTGTCTCGGACCGTGGCCCCCAGTTCACTGCTAAGGTGTGGCGGACTTTCTGCAGTGGAATTGGGGCCACAGCCAGCTTTTCTTCGGGCTACCACCCACAGACCAATGGGCAGACGGAGCGAGCTAACCAGGTTGTGGAAGCGGCCCTACGTTGCGCTACCACCAGCAACCCTGCCTCCTGGAGCAAGTATCTACCTTGGGTGGAGTATGCCATCAACACTCTGGAAAGTTCTGCTACAGGGCTGTCTCCCTTTGAATGCTCCTTAGGTTACCAACCCCCGTTGTTCCCAAGCCAGGAGCTATAGGTGGCGGTCCCTTCCACCCAAGCTCATCTCCATCGGTGCCAGCGCATCTGGAAGACTGCACGGAGGGCCATGCTACGGGCCAACGAGCGGTCTCGGCGGACTGCCGATCGACGGAGGAGGCCAGCACCAGACTACAGGCCGGGTCAACAGGTGTACTTGTTGGCCCAGGACTTGCCACTTCCTGCCACCTCCCGGAAGATGGGACCCCGCTATGTTGGCCCATATACCATTGACCGCATCATCAACCCCATGGCGGTACGCCTCCACCTTCCAGCTTCGCTCAAGGTTCACCCCGTGTTTCATGTGTCACGTCTCAAACCCGTAGTCTCCAGCGTTCTCTCTGCCCCAGTTCCCCCTCCCCCCCCGCCACGGGTCCTGGAAGGGGGTGACCTGGTCTGGGATGTTAAGGAGCTCCTTGCTGTCCGTCGTCGGGGCCGGGGCTATCAATACCTGGTGGACTGGGTAGGGTACGGCCCCGAGCACCGCACCTGGGCCCCTCGCTCGTACCTGGCGGACCCCGCCCTCCTGAAGGACTTCTATCGAGCCCACCCGGAGGCCATCGGACGGTCGCCCGGTGTCTCCCGTAGGAGGGGGGGTCCTGTTAGGAGTCCTCCTCCTCTGGCTGGGAGAGCCAGCAGCACAGGTGCTGCTGATCTGCCATCAACCCCAGCTGCCACTAATCGCCAGCCCAGGCTTAAAAGAAGACCTGGACCTTCACTCAGTGCTTGATTGTACTGAACCCATGCGGCTTTTTGTTCCTGTGTCTTCGTTGCCTCCCTGGAACCCTCCTCGACGCCTCTGTTCCCCTCGCAGCCATTCTCATGGATCTCTGTGACCCCCCCCCCGCTGCTGCCAACTCACGACTGACCCTGGTCTCCTGGACCCCCAACCATCCCTCCCCCGTTTCCTCTGCTTTCCACTCCGGATCAACTCCTGAGTCAGTTTTTTCCCCTTCAACTTAATAAACAGCCATCTGGCTCTTTATTTAAATCATCTGGTCTCCTGCCTGTTTGTGGTTGGCTACTCGGGTTCACCTCAGGTTTTGGGGTTGGACCCTACAGAGAACGTTTGGTTACTTTGTAACCTTGGTTCTCTGAGTGAGAGACTATCTCTCCAGCTTTTCAGGCCGCTCGGAGACATGTTTCGATCAAACTATCACTGATTACACGCCAGCACAGGTGCTTTATAGGTAAACCTAAGGGCGTGGCCGGGCAAGCCGGTGTGTCTTAAAGAAATATCCACGTACCTTGACAGCAGGGGGATCAATCCCCGTACATATGGAATATGTAACGGAGTGGAGAGATAGTCTCTCACTCAGAGAACCAAGGTTACAAAGTAACCAAACGTTCTGTTATGTTCTAGCAGAAAACTCCAGGATGTTCATTAAAAGGCAAATGTGTCAGAGGAACAACCAGGAACCAACATCATGGATATAATAGAATGTAAAACCTGTTTTATAAAGTCCAGATACCATTGATGACCCACATGAACCTGATGACAAAGTTGATATTTGAAGAACTTACCTTTTGTTCAGTTTGCAGGACTGCGGTCTGTCAGAGATCAGCTGTTCTTCTCTGGTCTCAGCTCTGAAGTCCAACCCCTCCCATCTGGAACATCTGGACCTGAGTCTGAACCACCTGCAGGATTCAGGAGTGAAACATCTGTGTGGTTTCCTGGAGAGTCCAGACTACAGACTGGAGACTCTGAGGTCAGTTCACAGATGTAAAACAACTAGAGGTTTACTGAACACTAACCAACGGTTTACTAAACACTAACTAGAGGTTTACTGAACACTAACTAGAGGTTTACTAAACACTAACTAGAGGTTTACTAAACACTAACTAACTAGAGGTTTACTAAACACTAACTAACTAGGGGTTTACTAAACACTAACTAACTAGAGGTTTACTAAACACTAACTAGAGGTTTACTAACACTAACTAGAGGTTTACTGAACACTAACTAAAGGTTTATTAAACACTAACTAGAGGTTTACTAACACTAACTAACTAGAGGTTTACTGAACACTAACTACAGGTCTACTAAACACTAACTAGAGGTTTACTGAACACTAACTAGAGGTTTACTAAACACTAACTAAAGGTTTACTGAACACTAACTAGATGTTTACTGAACACTAACTAGAGGTTTACTGAACACTAACTAAAGGTTTACTAAACACTAACTAGAGGTTTACTAAACATTAACTAGAGGTTTACTAACACTAACTAGAGGTTTACTAAACACTAACTAACTAGAGGTTTACTAAACAGTAACTAACTACAGGTTTACTAAACACTAACTAAAGGTTTACTGAACACTAACTAGATGTTTACTGAACACTAACTAGAGGTTTACTGAACACTAACTACAGGTCTACTAAACACTAACTAGAGGTTTACTGAACACTAACTAGAGGTTTACTGAACACTAACTAGAGGTTTACTAAACACTAACTAAAGGTTTACTGAACACTAACTAGATGTTTACTGAACACTAACTAGAGGTTTACTGAACACTAACTAAAGGTTTACTAAACACTAACTAGAGGTTTACTAAACATTAACTAGAGGTTTACTAACACTAACTAGAGGTTTACTAAACAGTAACTAACTACAGGTTTACTAAGCACTAACTAAAGGTTTATTAAACACTAACTAGAGGTTTACTGAACACTAACTAGAGGTTTACCGAACACTAACTAGAGGTTTACTAAAAACTAACTAGAGGTTTACTGAACACTAACTAACTAGAGGTTTACTGAACACTAACTAACTACAGGTCTACTAAACACTAACTAGAGGTTTACTGAACACTAACTAGAGGTTTACTGAACACTAACTAGAGGTTTACTAAACACTGACTAGAGGTTTACTGAACACTAACTAGAGGTTTACTGAACACTAACTAGAGGTTTACTGAACACTAACTAGAGGTTTACTAAACACTTACTAGAGGTTTACTAAACACTAACTAGAGGTTTACTGAACACTAACTAACTAGAGGTTTACTGAACACTAACTAACTACAGGTCTACTAAACACTAACTAGAGGTTTACTGAACACTAACTAGAGGTTTACTAAACACTGACTAGAGGTTTACCGAACACTAACTAGAGGTTTACTAAACACTTACTAACTAGACGTTTACTAAACACTAACTAGAGATTTACTAAACACTAACTAACTAGAGGTTTACTGAACACTAACTAACTACAGGTCTACTAAACACTAGCTAGAGGTTTACTGAACACTAACTAGAGGTTTACTAAACACTGACTACAGGTTTACTGAACACTAACTAGAGGTTTACTGAACACTAACTAGAGGTTTACTAAACACTTACTAACTAGAGGTTTACTAAACACTAACTAGAGGTTTACTGAACACTAACTAACTAGAGGTTTACTGAACACTAACTAACTACAGGTCTACTAAACACTAACTAGAGGTTTACTGAACACTAACTAGAGGTTTACTAAACACTGACTAGAGGTTTACCGAACACTAACTAGAGGTTTACTAAACACTTACTAACTAGACGTTTACTAAACACTAACTAGAGGTTTACTGAACACTAACTAACTAGAGGTTTACTGAACACTAACTAACTACAGGTCTACTAAACACTAACTAGAGGTTTACTGAACACTAACTAGAGGTTTACTGAACACTAACTAGAGGTTTACTAAACACTAACTAGAGGTTTACTAAACACCAACGAGAGATTTACTGAACACTAACTAGAGGTTTACTAAACACTTACTAACTAGAGGTTTACTAAACACTAACTAGAGGTTTACTGAACACTAACTAACTACAGGTCTACTAAACACTAACTAGAGTTTTACTGAACACTAACTAGAGGTTTACTAAACACCAACTAGAGGTTTACTTACACTAACTAGAGGTTTACTGAACACTAACCTGAGGTTTACTAAACACTAACTAGAGGTTTACTGAACACTAACTAGAGGTTAACTGAACACTAACTAGAGGTTTACTGAACACTAACTAAAGGTTTATTAAACACTAACTAGAGGTTTACTGAACACTAACTAGAGGTTTACCGAACACTAACTAGAGGTTTACTAAACACTAACTAGAGGTTTACTGAACACTAACTAACTAGAGGTTTACTGAACACTAACTAACTACAGGTCTACTAAGCACTAACTAGAGGTTTACTAACACTAACTAGAGGTTTACTGAACACTAACTAGAGGTTTACCGAACACTAACTAGAGGTTTACTGAACACTAACTAGAGGTTTACTGAACACTAACTAGAGGTTTACTAAACACTGACTAGAAGTTTACTGAACACTAACTAGAGGTTTACTGAACACTAACTAGAGGTTTACTGAACACTAACTAGAGGTTTACTGAACACTAACTAGAGGTTTACTAAACACTTACTAACTAGAGGTTTACTAAACACTAACTAGAGGTTTACTGAACACTAACTAACTACAGGTCTACTAAACACTAACTAGAGTTTTACTGAACACTAACTAGAGGTTTACTAAACACTGACTAGAGGTTTACTGAACACTAACTAGAGGTTTACTGAACACTAACTAGAGGTTTACCGAACACTAACTAGAGGTTTACTAAACACTAACTAACTAGAGGTTTACTGAACACTAACTAACTACAGGTCTACTAAACACTAACTAGAGGTTTACTGAACACTAACTAGAGGTTTACTGAACTATACTAGAGGTTTACTAAACACCAACTAGAGGTTTACTGAACACTAACTAGAGGTTTACTGAACACTAACTAGTGGTTTACTAAACATTAACTAGAGGTTTACTAAACACTAACTAGAGGTTTACTGAACACTAACTAGAGGTTTACTAAACACTAACTAGAGGTTTACTAAACACCAACTAGAGGTTTACTGAACACTAACTAGAGGTTTACTGAACACTAACTAGATGTTTACTAAACACTAACTAAAGGTTTACTAAACACCAACTAGAGGTTTACTTACACTAACTAGAGGTTTACTGAACACTAACTAGAGGTTTACTGAACACTAACTAGAGGTTTACTAAGCACTAACTAGAGGTTTACTGAACACTAACTAGAGGTTTACTGAACACTAACTAGAGGTTTACTGAACACTAACTAGAGGTTTTCTAAACACTAACTAAAGGTTTACTAAACACTAGGGCTGAACGATATACCATTATCGTATCTATATCGAGATATGAACATTCAAGACATTAATAACGGAAAAGCAACGATATAAACGATATATTTCCGCTCGTCCTGCTTGTACAGCTCGAGCAGTCTCCATAAACATTACTTTTAAGATTGCCCTTGAACGCACCACTACGGCCAGCCAACCACAAAGCTTATTTCATGCTTGCTGTTGATCGACAGCTGAAGCCAACCAAAGACAAACATAGGAGGGTGGGAGGGAGGGAGACGTGAGACGCACACAGCCACACACACAGGAGAGCGGAGAAGAGCGGAGAAATCCAAACGGAAGATTAGAGACATGAGTGCGGAGGATAATGCGGCCGGTGGCGGTGCAGAATCTAATTTTGTGCCAAAACATAAATCATCCTCCATTATTAGGAGGTATTTTGGATTTAGAAAGGATGATGTCGACCGGAGCGAGGTGTTGTGCAAGTCGTGCTTGGTGAAAATTGCGACGTGTATTTCGCGGCCATCCGTTTTTAGTTTTGAAATGACAAAATAAAAATAGAGAAATAAACCAAAATAATCCGTTCCCCATCTTTTGTTTTGATAATAAAAAATTCATTGATGTGTTTGAAAATCGAAATTGGGAATTAAAACAGCGAGTGGAAAACTCTTTTCTCTATTTCCTATTCGTTTACTGAAAACAAGGATTGGACAAATGGGGGGATTGCACATGCGCAGTAATAAATTAAGAAAGTTGTTTCTGGTTCTTTTGTTGATCAGATTGAAAGTTAACATTTTTAGATATTTAATTGTTGAAACAGAAAATAAATCAAATATGAAACCTGGGAGTGAAACATGAGTTTAATCTGTAATCTGTCTTCACTCCGTCATGAAACTGCAGTGATGTTGTGACAGTCCGTTCAGCTGCAGCGTCCAATCAATAACATGTACTGAACTCTAACTCTAACTGCATTGGTTATTTATCGTTAAAGCGGAGCTACAGTAAAATATTTTGATTATTATTTATTATTGAGTGACTTTATGTTAATGTTCAATTCAATTCAATTCAATTTTATTTAATTCAATTTTATTTATATAGCG
>NC_084608.1:35336255-35338755 GCF_033807715.1 Cololabis saira
TGATGTATTGTCCCTGTTAATAGCTTTCACCCCTTTCCAGAACCCAGTGACATCGTTACCAAGGAGCTTTTCAGCCATGGAATCTGCTCTCATCAATTGCTCATTTCTATTGACATAACGAACTGCATATTTATATCTAGCAGTAGTGGCTTTTTTGTAATCAAGAACAGATCCTTCTCTTGGTCTGCCTGCCTGGACCCAAGCCCTACATGCCCGCTTGGCTTCTGCATGATGGTGAGACACATGTTTGTTCCACCCTGGCTTAATAGTGTGTCTTCTCTCAGAGTTGGTACAGTACTTTTTACTGGCCTCATATACAGACCCCACAATACCATCATATAAGGCACAGAGATCCTCACAATGAGATTTCAGGTTACAATTTACATCAGTGCACAGAACAGCATCTTTGGGCAGACAGAGACTACTCAAGAGGTCATCAGTGTTTCCATAGTATAAAAGCTTATCCTCATTGGTGAGTTTAGACCAGTCAATTTTATTATTCGAGGAGTTTTTCACCTGCTGAGTCAGCTCAGGGAGACTATCACAATCCAATGTCATGACAAAAGGAATATGATCAGAGGTAGATGCCTCATAGACAATCTCTATAGTTCTTATAATACCATGTGCATCTGCAGTGCTAATGCAATGGTCAAGCCATGATGTGGTATGCCAGGCCTCACTTATGTAAGAGAAACTGTCTGCAGGCAAAAACATTTGAGTGGATACAGTTAGATAATGTTCTTCACAGAACTGCAACATATGATTTGCAAACAAAGAACTTGTATCTGATATGTCAGCATTCATATCACCAACTACAAAGACA
Organism: Cololabis saira; assembly: GCF_033807715.1. Lineage (NCBI taxonomy): Eukaryota > Metazoa > Chordata > Actinopteri > Beloniformes > Belonidae > Cololabis > Cololabis saira. The sequence continues at coordinate 35,337,079 of NC_084608.1, forward strand.
CTTGTGGCTTGGTTCTCAGAAATAAAAGAATTTATAAAAGCAAGTCGATTTAAATATTCATCCTCGTTTGCCAATGCTTCATATGGTGTATAAACATTAAGGATGCTAAATTCCTTATCGTTCATTTTTATGAGAACAGCAATACACCAGTCAGCTTCAAGCCTGATGACTTTTATCATCGAGTCCAGCTTCTTGTGCCAGAGGATGGCCACGCCCCCTGCTATTCTCCCTCTCACAATCCCCAGGGAAAGATCTGTTGTGGATTCACCAGCCCCGTGAAAATTGTCATTAAAAGTGTTCAGTTTCCCCAAGTCTTGCTTTGGTAACAGCGTTTCTTGGAGGCATAGGATGTCACATTTTTTCAGCAAGTTATCCACAACTGAACGCCGGCATTTATCTCCTGCATTATTGCCGAGGCGCAGCCCGCGACAGTTATATGATCCAACCCGCATAAATGTTAAATGTTATATTAGCTGGGCAGCACTGCCGCAGCCCCATTTGGCCCAACAGTAAGCCTGGCTCTGCCAGCACCCATTTGCCCTGCTTTGCGTGGTTCATAGAAGCGTCTCACAACGCAACCTTCAGGCCAGAGCTCTGGGTTATACATCTCCATGACGTCATTACACTCAGCACATACTTTGAACGAGCTGTATCGGGTGCCCACAGTGTCAATACGCTCATATTTAACATCATGGCCAAGTTGTTTAGTCAAGTAGTTGGACAAAGTATCTGCATCGAGGTCTGGTGTAAATCTGGTAGCAAAAACACTCACCAACTTCGTACGAACCACTTTTATATTCCTTTGTGCAGCGGTGCCAATGAATGGTTTAGACGCCATCCGATCAGATTTTCCACCATGCTGCTTCATGTAAACAGGTTGATCCTCGCCGATCTTTCTCCGAGGTCGCTTCTGTTTCACAACCCGGCTCCACTGTGGCGTGTTGACTACAGATCCTCCTGGGCTCACGCCGCCTTTCACGGTCCCTGACTCCGCAGACAAGCCCGCACAGGTGAAGTGACCGGCTGCAGCCGGGCCAGTGGCGCGCGCGTCCTGCGCCAACGCCGTGCCATCCTCCCCAGCTGGGCCGTTACGCACAGCGCTGGTGCCGGCTGGCTCAGTGTTACTCGGCGCCGACAGCCCTCCATTGTGACTCGGCTCCAGTCTGCGCTCCACGGTGGCAACTTTGCTGTCTATGGTCGCAACCACCATGCGTAAATCCTCGCCGACATCTGCCTGAAGTTTCACTGCGTGCCTTAGAGCGCAAACTTCACTGTGCAGTCGCTCCATTTTGCTCAGCAGGTTGGACACATCCAGGTTGTTAAAAGACACAGGCGGTAGCTCATCGAGATAGTGGGAGACAAACCGAGGAATATTATCTCCACACTCATTCAATACCTTTAGGCACAGTTTGATGTTATTGGCATCCTTTTGATTGCCTTTGTGGCTCACACACCTTTGCTTGGTATCAGGACAGAGTTCAAAAAGCACCTTCTTTGAGGACTCGATCCACTCAGAGTCAAAGGCATTTGCGGCTAGAAGGACTATTTCATCCTGGGTCATCGTTTTAATTTTGACCGCAAGAAAGTTGAGAAACTCGTCCTCTACAATAACTTGATCATCAGTCTTGTAGATTGTCGGTTTTAATCGTGGCCGCTGGCTCAAACCAGGAGCTGCTG
>NC_084608.1:35343755-35411255 GCF_033807715.1 Cololabis saira
TAATTTATTTATTATTGTTTGTACCTTATTTTCATATTATATTACTGTATAATTGTCATGGGACATTCAATCTACACACTCTCCGCTCGTCTCTTCTCTTTTTTAAGGGTTTTCCTCGAGGTGACAGTTCCGGTTATAGTTTAATAAAGTTATAGTATAATATAGTTTATTTTTATAGTATATATTATGTAATAAACCGAGTTCTATGGTGTTTTTTCAATAAAGGATTGCAACAGTTAACAGGCAGAACGCGGAAGCAGCAGCGTTTGACAGCAGCGTTTGACAGCGTGGGAAAACGCTGAGAAATTCTCACCTCTACCGCCGAGCTTACCGGATTGCTTACCGGATACCTTCTCATCTCACCGGGCCCTTTACTGGGCCCGCGCCGGTAAGTGCCTGTACCTCAGGCTATCCTTAAAGGATACAATCCACCTCTCCTGAATCTCAACCGCTGTGGACCACACACCTTGCTGCCGGAGCTCTTTTTTCTGTTCTCCCCAGCTACACAATGCCAGCCCTGCCGTGTGAGGAAAACAAACTCCTCACACGAGCAAACAAAAGAATCACCGACCTGGAGGATGATGTCAGACGACTCCACGAGGATCTAAAGAAGAAGGACTCCCTGCTCTCCAGCGTCATGGAGGTGGCGGCCGGGCAGTCCAGGAAGATCTCAGAACTGAGCGCGGCTCTCCTGGATACAGCCGTGTGGGATCCTTCCACCTGTCCACGGCCCTCCTCCTGCTCCACACCGAACCGCGAACCACCCTGGTCTGAAGTGGTGATTCGCGGCCGCAAGAAACACTCAGGCGGGGCCGCCTCTCCTCCTCCGCCGCTGAGCCTCTCCAACCGCTACACGGCTTTGTCACCGGATGAAAATCCGGTCCATCCGGCTGATGTCCCGTCACCTGCGGTTCCAGCTCTGCACCCGACGACAGCGCCGGCCGACACCACAGCCCCTCCACCGTCAGCTGGCGACACCCAGGAGCCTCTGCGACGCTCAACCTCATCCCGGCCGACGACCTCCTCTGCCCGGCGGGAAATCCTTAGGGAGGCCGTGCTGCGACGCTCCGGGGGCCCTCCTCGTCCTCGTCCGGAGCCGGCAGGAAATCCCCGTTCCTCGTCTGATGCCGCGGCCACAGCCTCACCACCTCACCCGTCTACCCGGGCACCCAGCGGGGACCTTGCATCCCCCAACCGTGAGTCCCCACAACCTTCTTCTCCTCGCCCCCTCTTCTCCCCAACCACACTGGTCGTGGGAGACTCAATATCCCGGAACATTAGGTTCCTTAACGCAGCCACGCATTGCTTTCCTGGAGCCACAGTCCCGGTGATTCTGGAGAAACTCCCCGCTCTACTACAGTCGGCTCCATCCACCATTGCTCGCGTCATTGTCCACGTGGGATCCAATGATTGCTCCAAACCGCGCTCTGAGCTTTTAAAAAAGGATTTTAATGAGCTGTTCACCTTCCTTAAAAACTGTGGGAAGTCCATTTTTATCAGCGGCCCCCTTCCAACGCTGTCTCGGGGAGCAATGCGCTTCAGCAGGCTGCTCTATCTGAGCTCTTGGCTACAGAACACCTGCAGAGCCCTTAACATTGGTTTTATCGACAATTTTAATCTTTTCTGGAATCGTCCCTCGTTTTATAGGCCCGACGGACTTCACCCAAACAGGCTGGGGGGCCGCGTGTTGGCTGCAAACATTCAGCACGCGGTTCTGTCGGCTCCACGGGAGTGACTATTTTCTGGCCACACCCACACTCCCAGCTCGGGCCCGGAGTCTTCTTCTCCACCTGTGGAGCCAGCCGCTCACAGCACTGCCCCCCTCTCCAGCTTCCCCCACAGGTCACAGTCACCACTGCCACCCCCACCAGATAATTCCTCCATAAAACCAGCTACATCTGGCGCCACCAACACACCCGATCCTCAACCAATTCATCCCCTGGTCACCACCCGTTTTCCCCGTCAGATCCACAGACCCACTGGTTTTAACAGAGACAATCTTGTTTTTATCAACCCGGTACGTTGTGGTCGTGAGCGCACGTTCAACACAGACATTAACTTGGCTGTGTTGAACGTGCGCTCTCTTTTAAACAAAACCTTTATTTTAAATGATCTTATTGTACATCATAAACTTGATGGTATTCTTTTAACAGAGACATGGCTTGGCACGGACGCTGCATTTTCCCTCATCCAGGCTTCTCCACCAAATTTTAATTTTTTATTTACTACACGGGGTGTTAGAAAGGGAGGCGGCACAGCTTCAATTTTTAAAAACATATTAGCTACAAAGGAGGTCACTTTTAACAACCACTCCTCATTTGAACACCTTGCCTTTGTTTTTAGCAGTCCTCCTATTCTTTGTTTAACTGTTTATAGACCACCCCATCACTCCACTGTTTTTATCAGTGAATTTTCAGAGCTTTTATCAGTCATACATACCACTTACAACAGAATTTTAATAACTGGTGATTTTAATCTACACATTGACAATACCTCCGACCCACTGTCGAGAGAATTTTTAAACCTTTTAAACTGCATGGATTTTACCCAACATGTCACACAGCCGACTCACAACAGAGGACACACCCTGGACCTGGTCATAACCTATGGCCTGTCCACCGGTGTGTCCTCTGTTGTCGACCTGGCTGTGTCTGACCATTACTGCGTGTTTTTTAACATCACCAGTCTTAATCATCAGGAAGCCTCGATGAGAACGGTGAGGAAACGCTACCTAACTTCTGAAGTGGCTGCAAATTTTATTGAGATTTTAGAGAGCACTCCTGCTGATGTTTTACCTGCATCATGTGATTTTATTGTTGATAATTTTAACAGGAAACTGGAATCTACGCTGAACTCAGTTGCTCCACTTTTAACAAAAACCATAAAAACTAAGCCTACACCCCCATGGAGAACTGAGGAAGTCAAAAAATCAAAAAGAAAATGCAGGAGTGCTGAGAGAAGGTGGAGAAAAAGTAAACTTACAATACATTATCAAATATTTCGTGAACAACTCAAATCCTACAATAAAACCGTCAAACAGGCAAGGATAGCTCATTTCTCAAAACTCATTACAGACAATAAAAACAATCCTCGATTTCTTTTCTCCACCTTCGATCTTTTAACAAATGTACATTTTAAGAATTCCTCACAACCACCAACAGACAATCTTTGTGAGGATTTTGCAGACCACTTTGGAAGTAAAATTGACAACATTAGGTCCAGTCTTTTACCACATCAAAATGTCATTTTTAACACATCTGGACAGTTGCTTTTATCCGAGGAAACACTGGAGAGCTTTGCCCTGGTTGATGCGAGGACCCTTGGTCGAGTTTTCTCCCAGGTAAACCCAACAACCTGCCTTTTAGATCCTATTCCCACATCACTTTTAAAGACATTTTATGAATTCTTTGAGGAACATATTTTAAATATAGTAAATTACTCTCTTCAGACGGGTGTCTTCCCTGCCGCCTTTAAAATGGCGGTGGTGAAGCCCCTTCTGAAGAAGAGCAATTTAGATCACAGCATTTTTAATAACTACAGACCTGTATCCAACTTACCCTTTTTAAGTAAGATTTTAGAAAAGCTGGTTTTTAACCAAGTAAATTATTTTTTAATAAGAAACAATATTTCAGAGAAATTTCAATCTGGCTTTAGGATGAACCACAGCACCGAGACAGCCCTTTTAAAGATTTTAAATGACATCAGGTGCAATTTAGATAACCGCAAACTGACAGTCTTGGTTCTACTGGATCTTAGTGCCGCCCTTCGATACAGTAGACCATCACATTTTATTAAACAGACTGAAGCACCTGGTGGGCCTCTCTGGTACTGTTTTTAGCTGGTTCCGCTCCTATCTCACAGATCGATCTTTCTTTGTAAGTTTGGATACATGTTCCTCCAGAATGCATAAAATTAAGTGTGGGGTCCCCCAAGGGTCAATTTTAGGTCCGCTTCTTTTTAACCTTTACATGCTTCCCTTGGGGGACGTCATCAGGAGACACGGCATCAGCTTCCACAGCTACGCTGACGACACACAGCTGTACATCGCTGTGTCTCCTGATGACACAGGGCCACTTGATGCCCTTTTTAACTGTATTTTAGATATTAAGTCATGGATGGCAGATAATTTCCTACAGCTCAACCAGGACAAAACAGAAGTTTTAGTTATTGGTCCTGAAGGCCAGAGAGAGAAACTTTTACCAAAACTACAAGATTTTAAACCTTCGAAATGTGTAAAGAACCTGGGTGTTATTTTTGATTCTGAGCTCACTTTTATTCCACACATAAAGAATATTACGAAGATAGGTTTTTACCATCTTAAGAATATAGCCAGAGTCCGTCCGTTTCTCTCTCAGGCCAGCACGGAGGTGCTGATGCATGCTTTTATCTCATGTCGTTTAGATTATTGTAATGCCCTGCTCTCTGGTCTTCCTAAAAAGAGTATTAAGAACCTACAACTATTACAGAATTCAGCCGCTCGCGTGCTGACGAGGACCAGAGGGCGGGAGCACATTACACCTGTTTTAAAATCGCTGCATTGGCTCCCCGTCCGCTTCAGGATTGATTTTAAGGTTCTTTTACTGGTTTTTAAATGTCTTAACGGTCTTGGGCCATCTTATTTATCTGATCTGCTTTTACTGTATCAACCCTCACGGACCCTGAGGTCCTCTGGCACCGGCCTTTTAACCATTCCCCGAACCGCGACCAAAACCCACGGTGAGGCTGCATTCAGCCATTATGGCCCTTATTTATGGAACAGCCTGCCAGAGAACCTCAGGACCGCAGAGAACGTTGATACTTTTAAAAGGAGGCTCAAGACACACCTTTTTAGCTTGGCTTTTATCTGACCTTTAATCCATTTGAGTGACTTTGTATTTTATGTTATTTATTATTCATCTTAAGTTTTGTATAGATTTTTCTAAAATTTTACACTTTTTAGGCATTTTTTACTTTCTCTTAATCTTTTAGTTTTTAGCTCCAGTGTTTCCTCAGGGGGGTCGTCCACACTGGGAGGTGTGCCTGCTCCGCCCATGGGGGTGTCGTCATGGGGGTCCCTCAGGCCTGGGTAGCTGGGGAGGGACTCCACCTTCTGTGTGGGGTCTGTCCTGGTCTGTCCGGGTTGGGGGGGTCTCTGTGGCGATGCTCCTTGTGGTCATGGCCGGTGGAGCCTCTCGGTGTGGACGGCCACCCATAGGTAGTGTTTTCCTCACCTGGATCGTTAGTGCTAAGCCATGTCACCAGTCCACTTATTGTGTGTGTGTGTGTGTGTGGGTGTGGGCGAGTGAGTGTGTGCACATGTGTATGAGTGTGAGTGAGGGTGTGTGTATGCGTGGGGGGTGGGGTCGTATGGGATGTTTTAAACTGTACTTTTGATTGTTATTTTATCTCTGTATGTAAAGCACCATGAGTTGCACTTACACTGCATGAGTTGGTGCTATATAAATAAATAAAGTTTAAGTTTAAGAACAGTTCGCCCTCTAGCGGTTATACAAGGTAACTGCAGTCAGTGTAAAGTTAGAAGGTTTAAATGACAAACGTACTTCCTGTTATTCCTTTCAAAATAAATCCACAATAAACAGTTAAAAAGTCTAAACGAGTTTGTTTCGAGGAGAAATTAGTGCAAGAACAATCTTCATCCGTCTTCTGTCATTAATTAATGTAATTACAGTCGGTAATTTATGAATATTTCTGTAATTAAAATGAATTACAGACGATAATGTCGTTAAATGGAACAAAACTGTAGTTTCTAGTGTCACCACCAGAGGGCGGTCGTAACGCCGTAACACCAGTCATGAAACTGTAGAAAAATAAAGAAAAGCTACAAATGTTTTTATTTTGTTGTATTTCATTTTATTTGCGTTGTTATTAATACTGCTGCCTCAGTAAAGTTGTAGATTGTATAATTGTATTAACTTCATACAAAATAGTGTTAAAAGCTATGTATTTACTTTATTTTTTAGCACTTTAAACCAAAACAGCGGACCAAAGTGCAAAACTGCAATAAAGACAATATTGACAAGACACAAGACATGAAACATAAAACAGATCATGAAACCTAAAATAGAGAAGAATCGAGGAGCGGACATGTTTAACATACCGGCTGTGATTTAAATTAATTTGGATTATATTTTAAATCTTTAAAACTAATAACTGAAACAAAAGCACAAAAAATGTATGAAGTGTTAAGACATTTTCCCACTGATTTAGAAGACTGATATCCTTACTTACCCCTTGTATGATGGACTTTGCTGTATTATTTTACTTAAATGTCATGTATTTAATTTATTTATTATTGTTTGTACCTTATTTTCATATTATATTACTGTATAATTGTCATGGGACATTCAATCTACACACTTTATTCTCAGGTTTACATACTATATTATATTTATGATAGAGCTTACATCTGGTATTAAACAGGTTATTTTTGTAAAAATGATATATATTTATTTATACAAATTAGTGTATAGTATAAAAAGTAAATACAGACATATAATTTATGTTTAGTTGTGGAAAGGGGGTGGGATTAAATACATTTATACTTCCTCCCACTCCTTTTCCAACATGTAACTGAAATATGTGTTTTGATGTGTTTTTTTTCTTTATGTGGTGGAATGTCCACCTGTATTTGTTTTCTTATCTTTTCTTCTTCTTTTTTTTATACATGTTGAAATAAATAAAAACGAACGAACATACAGTGTCCAATCTACTGTTCCCTTTATCAACCTCGTTTCAATTACAAATGTATTTGTATGGAATGTAGATTTACCATGTTTGTTTTAGAATGAACCTTTGACACAAATAAAAGAATTAAGAAAAAAACCCAAACCTGCTGTGAGAAGCAACACAAAACCACAGTTTCACGGTTAAAGGAGTCTCTTTTTTCTCTTTTTTAAGGGTTTTCCTCGAGGTGACAGTTCCGGTTATAGTATAATAAAGTTATAGTATAATATAGTTTATTTTTATAGTATATATTATGTAATAAACCGAGTTCTATGGTGTTTTTCAATAAAGGATTGCAACAGTTCGCCCTCTAGCGGTTATACAAGGTAACTGCAGTCAGTGTAAAGTTAGAAGGTTTAAATGACAAAAGTACTTCCGGTTATTCCTTTCAAAATAAATACACAATAAACAGTTAAAAAGTCAAAACGAGTCTGTTTCGAGGAGAAATTAGTGCAAAAACAATATTCATCCGTCTTCTGTCATTAATTAATGTAATTACAGTCGGTAATTTATGAATAGTTCTGTAATTGAAATGAATTACAGACGATAATGTCGTTAAATAGAAGAAAACGGTAGTTTCTAGTGTCACCACCAGAGGGCGGTCTGTTCTCATCATCGCAACAACAGTCATCAAACTTTCTGCAGAAGAATAAAAAAAAAGCTACTTATTTACTTTATTTTTTAGATCTGTAAACAAAAACAGCGGACCAAAGTGCAAAACTGCAATAAAAGACAATATCGACAAGACACAAGATATGAAACATAAAACAGATCATGAAACCTAAAATAGAGAAGAATCCAGGACCGGACATGTTTAACATACCGGCTGTGATTCAAATTAATTTGGATTATATTTAAAATCTTTAAAACTAATAACTGAAACAAAAGCACAAAAAATGTATGAAGTGTTAAGACATTTTCCCACTGATTTACAAGACTGATATCCTTACTTACCCCTTGTATGATGGACTTTGCTGTATTATTTTACTTAAATGTCATGTATTTAATTTAAGCAAGATGCTAAACTGCAGTGGGCTAGGCTCTCTGAGGAGGATCTGAGAATCTACCATGACAGCACTGATAGGAACCTGAACCATATTAAACTCCCATATAATGCTATTCTCTGTGACAACATTAATTGTAATCTTTTTAATCATAATGATGAATTGTGTAAAATGTATGAATTCATTTTAAATGGTTTAAACAAAGGTAGCACACTATTTTCTAAGAAAAGGGGTAAACAGCATAAACACAGGCCGGGCTGGAATAACCATGTGGAAGGACTCCACCTGCAGGCCAGGGAAACCTTTAAAAGGTGGGTTAAAGCAGGGAAACCAAGGTATGGTCCTGAATGTGATTTAAAAAAGCAGGCTGTGGCTCGGTTTAAAAGTGCAGTTCGCTTTATAAAGAGGAACGAGCAGACATTGAGAGCTAATTCGATGGCCAGAAAAATGCAGGAAAAGGAAATATTTGATTTCTGGAAAGAAGTAAAAACTATAAACAATAGTAAAATACCACTGCCTTCTAATATTGGCGGGGTCACGGGGAGTGTGAATATTGCTGACTTATGGAAGAAACATTACACTGACCTATTTAATTGTGTTAAAAGTGATGATTTTAATCTAGGTGCTGTTTCTAATGCTAGTGTGGTTATTAGACCTGAAGAGATCAGAAAAGCTATTGAGAGACTAGCTCTAAATAAGTCCTGTGGACCTGATCAAATAACTGCCGAACACTTAAAATATTCCAGCCACAGAGCTTCTGTACTACTGGCTATGTGTTTTACTGGAATGCTGATGCATGGAATACTTCCTGACCACATGCTGTCAGTTCTATTGGTCCCTGTAGTCAAGGAGAAAACAGGGAAGATCTCCAGTATTGATAACTATAGGCCAATAGCCTTGGCTAGTGTGCTATCAAAGGTTTTAGAGAGAGTCCTCCTTGAGAGGATGCAAGAGTATATTGTCTCCACTGATGAGCAATTTGGTTTTAAAAGTAAACACAGCACTGACATGTGTATATATGCTCTAAAAGAAGCTGTCAGCAAGTACAGTAAACATAATTCCACCATGTTCACATGCTTCCTGGATGCTAGTCGGGCCTTTGACAGAATTAACCATGGAAAACTATTTACCAAGTTAAAAGAGAGAGGTGTACCCTCTTATCTAATACGTATATTACATTTCTGGTACTCCCATCAAACTATGCAAGTTAGATGGGGCGATACTCTATCTGGGCCCTTTTTGGTGACTAATGGGGTCAAACAGGGGGGGATTTTGTCACCTGTGCTCTTCAATTTATATATGGATGAGCTCTCTACTAACCTTAGCAAGTGTAAGACTGGCTGTATGGTGGGGGAGAGACTCGTAAATCACTTAATGTATGCGGATGATTTGGTGATCATGTCTCCCTGCTCTGCTGGCCTACAGCAGCTGCTGAATGTGTGCTCTGAATATGCTCTGCAGTATGATATTATGTTTCATCCAAAAAAGAGTGTAGTCATGATCATGAAAACCAAGGATGACCGGAAGGCAACATTCCCTTCATTTCATCTGGCCAACAAGGTGCTCAGTGTCGTTGACAGGGTCAGATATCTGGGTCATATCATCAGGGATGACCTCAGTGATGACGATGATATACAGAGACAATACTGTAAACTATATGCACAGGCAAACATGTTATCCCGAAAGTTTTACATGTGTACTTATGATGTAAAAATAGCTCTCTTTAAGGCATACTGTTCACCACTGTATACTGCCCACTTGTGGTGCAGCTACAGTGCTGGTAAATATAGAAAGCTGAGAGTGGCCTATAATGATGCCCTCAGAATCCTGTTGAGGCTCCCGAGGTGGACTAGTGCTAGCCACTTGTTTGTTACCAGTGGAGTTCCAACCCTGGGTGCTGTTCTCAGGAACTTAATGTACAGTTTTATGACAAGAGTGAACAAGTCCAATAATGAAATAATAATGACACTGACAATGCCTGAAAGGAGCAGCATCCGATACTCTTCCTGTTTTTGGAAACACTGGAGAGAGTCCCTGTATGTTTTTTAAAATCTGTATTCTAATTTATTTTATGTTTTGTACTTCTGTTGTATCATGTTTGTCAATATGGACCTTGTAGTCTGAAATAAAGATTGATTGAATTTATTTATTATTGTTTGTACCTTATTTTCATATTATATTACTGTATAATTGTCATGGGACATTCAATCTACACACTTTATTCTCAGGTTTACATACAGTGTCCAATCTACTGTTCCCTTTATCAACCTCGTTTCAACTACAAATGTATTTGTATGGAATGTAGATTTACCATGTTTGTTTTAGAATGAACCTTTGACACAAATAAAAGAATTAAGAAAAAAACCCAAACCTGCTGTGAGAAGCAACACAAAACCACAGTTTCACGGTTAAAGGAGTCTCTTTTTTCTCTTTTTTAAGGGTTTTCCTCGAGGTGACAGTTCCGGTTATAGTATAATAAAGTTATAGTATAATATAGTTTATTTTTATAGTATATATTATGTAATAAACCGAGTTCTATGGTGTTTTTTCAATAAAGGATTGCAACAGTTCGCCCTCTAGCGGTTATACAAGGTAACTGCAGTCAGTGTAAAGTTAGAAGGTTTAAATGACAAAAGTACTTCCTGTTATTCCTTTCAAAATAAATCCACAATAAACAGTTAAAAAGGCAAAACGAGTCTGTTTCGAGGAGAAATTAGTGCAAAAACAATCTTCATCTGTCTTCTGTCATTAATTAATGTAATTACAGTCGGTAATTTATGAATAGTTCTGTAATTAAAAGGAATTACAGACGATAATGTTGTTAAATGGAACAAAACTGTAGTTCCTAGTGTCACCACCAGAGGGCGGTCGTAACACCGTAACACCAGTCATGAAACTGTAGAAAAATAAAGAAAAGCTACAAATGTTTTTTATTTTGTTGTATTTCATTTTATTTGTGTTGTTATTAAAACTGCTGCCTCAGTAAAGTTGCAGATTGTATAACTGTATAATTTTATACAAAATAGTGTTAAAAGCTATGTATTTACTTTATTTTTTAGCACTTTAAACAAAAACAGCGGACCAAAGTGCAAAACTGCAATAAAAGACAATATTGACAAGACACAAGACATGAAACATAAAACAGATCATGAAACCTAAAATAGAGAAGAATCGAGGACCGGACATGTTTAACATACCGGCTGTGATTGAAATTAATTTGGATTATATTTAAAATCTTTAAAACTAATAACTGAAACAAAAGCACAAAAAATGTATGAAGTGTTAAGACATTTTCCCACTGATTTAGAAGACTGATATCCTTACTTACCCCTTGTATGATGGACTTTGCTGTATTATTTTACTTAAATGTCATGTATTTAATTTATTTATTATTGTTTGTACCTTATTTTCATATTATATTACTGTATAATTGTCATGGGACATTCAATCTACACACTTTATTCTCAGGTTTACATACAGTGTCCAATCTACTGTTCCCTTTATCAACCTCGTTTCAATTACAAATGTATTTGTATGGAATGTAGATTTACCATGTTTGTTTTAGAATGAACCTTTGACACAAATAAAAGAATTAAGAAAAAAACCCAAACCTGCTGTGAGAAGCAACACAAAACCACAGTTTCACGGTTAAACGAGTCTCTTTTTCGTCTTTTTTAAGGGTTTTCCTCGAGGTGACAGTTCCGGTTATAGTTTAATAAAGTTATAGTATAATATAGTTTATTTTTATAGTATATATTATGTAATAAACCGAGTTCTATGGTGTTTTTTCAATAAAGGATTGCAACAGTTCGCCCTCTGGCGGTTATACAAGGTAACTGCAGTCAGTGTAAAGTTAGAAGGTTTAAATGACAAAAGTACTTCCGGTTATTCCTTTCAAAATAAATCCACAATAAACAGTTAAAAAGTCAAAACGAGTCTGTTTCGAGGAGAAATTAGTGCAAAAACAATCTTCATCTGTCTTCTGTCATTAATTAATGTAATTACAGTCGGTAATTTATGAATAGTTCTGTAATTAAAATGAATTACAGACGATAATGTCGTTAAATAGAAGAAAACGGTAGTTTCTAGTGTCACCACCAGAGGGCGGTCTGTTCTCATCATCGCAACAACAGTCATCAAACTTTCTGCAGAAGAATAAAAAAAAAGCTAATTATTTACTTTATTTTTTAGATCTGTAAACAAAAACAGCGGACCAAAGTGCAAAACTGCAATAAAAGACAATATCGACAAGACACAAGATATGAAACATAAAACAGATCATGAAACCTAAAATAGAGAAGAATCGAGGACCGGACATGTTTAACATACCGGCTGTGATTTAAATTAATTTGGATTATATTTAAAATCTTTAAAACTACTAACTGAAACAAAAGCACAAAAAATGTATGAAGTGTTAAGACATTTTCCCACTGATTTAGAAGACTGATATCCTTACTTACCCCTTGTATGATGGACTTTGCTGTATTATTTTACTTAAATGTCATGTATTTAATTTATTTATTATTGTTTGTACCTTATTTTCATATTATATTACTGTATAATTGTCATGGGACATTCAATCTACACACTTTATTCTCAGGTTTACATACTATATTATATTTATGATAGAGCTTACATCTGGTATTAAACAGGTTATTTTTGTAAAAATGATATATATTTATTTATACAAATGAGTGTATAGTATAAAAAGTAAATACAGACATATAATTTATGTTTAGTTGTGGAAAGGGGGTGGGATTAAATACATTTATACTTCCTCCCACTCCTTTTCCAACATGTAACTGAAATATGTGTTTTGATGTGTTTTTTTTCTTTATGTGGTGGAATGTCCACCTGTATTTGTTTTCTTATCTTTTCTTCTTCTTTTTTTATACATGTTGAAATAAATAAAAACGAACAAACATACAGTGTCCAATCTACTGTTCCCTTTATCAACCTCGTTTCAATTACAAATGTATTTGTATGGAATGTAGATTTACCATGTTTGTTTTAGAATGAACCTTTGACACAAATAAAAGAATTAAGAAAAAAACCCAAACCTGCTGTGAGAAGCAACACAAAACCACAGTTTCACGGTTAAAGGAGTCTCTTTTTTCTCTTTTTTAAGGGTTTTCCTCGAGGTGACAGTTCCGGTTATAGTTTAATAAAGTTATAGTATAATATAGTTTATTTTTATAGTATATATTATGTAATAAACCAAGTTCTATGGTGTTTTTTCAATAAATGATTGCAACAATTCGCCCTCTAGCGGTTATACAAGGTAACTGCAGTCTGTGTAAAGTTAGAAGGTTTAAATGACAAAAGTACTTCCTGTTATTCCTTTCAAAATAAATCCACAATAAACAGTTAAAAAGTCAAAACGAGTCTTTTTCGAGGAGAAATTAGTGCAAAAACAATCTTCATCTGTCTTCTGTCATTAATTAATGTAATTACAGTCGGTAATTTATGAATAGTTCTGTAATTAAAATTAATTACAGACGATAATGTCGTTAAATAGAAGAAAACTGTAGTTTCTAGTGTCACCACCAGAGGGCGGTCTGTTCTCATCATCGCAACAACAGTCATCAAACTTTCTGCAGAAGAATAAAAAAAAAGCTACGGATCTACTTTATTTTTTAAGCACTTTAAACAAAAACAGCGGACCAAAGTGCAAATCTGCAATAAAAGACAATATTGACAAGACACAAGATATGAAACATAAAACAGATCATGAAACGTAAAATAGAGAAGAATCGAGGACCGGACATGTTTAACATACCGGCTGTGATTTAAATTAATTTGGATTATATTTAAAATCTTTAAAACTAATAACTGAAACAAAAGCACAAAAAATGTATGAAGTGTTAAGACATTTTCCCACTGATTTAGAAGACTGATATCCTTACTTACCCCTTGTATGATGGACTTTGCTGTATTATTTTACTTAAATGTCATGTATTTAATTTATTTATTATTGTTTGTACCTTATTTTCATATTATATTACTGTATAATTGTCATGGGACATTCAATCTACACACTTTATTCTCAGGTTTACATACAGTGTCCAATCTACTGTTCCCTTTATCAACCTCGTTTCAATTACAAATGTATTTGTATGGAATGTAGATTTACCATGTTTGTTTTAGAATGAACCTTTGACACAAATAAAAGAATTAAGAAAAAAACCCAAACCTGCTGTGAGAAGCAACACAAAACCACAGTTTCACGGTTAAAGGAGTCTCTTTTTTCTCTTTTTTAAGGGTTTTCCTCGAGGTGACAGTTCCGGTTATATTATAATAAAGTTATAGTATAATATAGTTTATTTTTATAGTATATATTATGTAATAAACCGAGTTCTATGGTGTTTTTTCAATAAAGGATTGCAACAGTTCGCCCTCTAGCGGTTATACAAGGTAACTGCAGTCAGTGTAAAGTTAGAAGGTTTAAATGACAAAAGTACTTCCTGTTATTCCTTTCAAAATAAATCCACAATAAACAGTTAAAAAGGCAAAACGAGTCTGTTTCGAGGAGAAATTAGTGCAAAAACAATCTTCATCTGTCTTCTGTCATTAATTAATGTAATTACAGTCGGTAATTTATGAATAGTTCTGTAATTAAAAGGAATTACAGACGATAATGTTGTTAAATGGAACAAAACTGTAGTTCCTAGTGTCACCACCAGAGGGCGGTCGTAACACCGTAACACCAGTAATGAAACTGTAGAAAAATAAAGAAAAGCTACAAATGTTTTTTATTTTGTTGTATTTCATTTTATTTGTGTTGTTATTAATACTGCTGCCCCAGTAAAGTTGCAGATTGTATAACTGTATAATTTTATACAAAATAGTGTTAAAAGCTATGTATTTACTTTATTTTTTAGCACTTTAAACAAAAACAGCGGACCAAAGTGCAAAACTGCAATAAAAGACAATATTGACAAGACACAAGATATGAAACATAAAACAGATCATGAAACCTAAAATAGAGAAGAATCGAGGAGCGGACATGTTTAACATACCGGCTGTGATTTAAATTAATTTGGATTATATTTAAAATCTTTAAAACTAATAACTGAAACAAAAGCACAAAAAATGTATAAAGTGTTAAGACATTTTCCCACTGATTTAGAAGACTGATATCCTTACTTACCCCTTGTATGATGGACTTTGCTGTATTATTTTACTTAAATGTCATGTATTTAATTTATTTATTATTGTTTGTACCTTATTATCATATTATATTACTGTATAATTGTCATGGGATATTCAATCTACACACACTTTATTCTCAGGTTTACATACTATATTATATTTATGATAGAGCTTACATCTGGTATTAAACAGGTTATTTTTGTAAAAATGATATATATTTATTTATACAAATTAGTGTATAGTATAAAAAGTAAATACAGACATATCATTTATGTTTAGTTGTGGAAAGGGGGTGAGATTAAATACATTTATACTTTGAGCTTGATACATTCAATCTTTGAGCAGCAGCGGCTACCACCAGGCCTAACTACAGCTACTATAAAAAAACTTACCGTCAGATCTGTCAAAGCACCTCGGCTCGACTCTGACTTGAGAACATTAATGAAAGAAAGAAATCAATTGAAAAAAAATGCTACAAACTCAGGGTGCTCAGAGGATTGGCTGGTATATCGCTCTCTAAGAAACAAAATGACCAAATTAAATAAACAGAAAAAAAGGCTTTACTATCAATCAAAAATTGAAGAAATGAAACATGACAGTAAAACACTTTGGAGTACTCTCAATCAAATCATGGGTAAAGATAAAATGAAAAAATCCACATCTTTCATTGAATCAGGTGATGGTTTCATCACCAAGCCCAAAGAAATTGCAGATCATTTCAATAATTATTTCATAGATAAAGTAAATACAATAAGAAACAGTATGCTGCCTGGAAATAGTCAACTTTCTGAATCAATTATAAAAAAACATATCATGCACGACAAAAGATGTCAATTTAAATTTCTGCCCACTAGCATGTTAGAAATTAAAACACTTTTGTCTGAATTGAAATGTGACAAACCTTGTGGACATGATCATTTAGATAGCAGACTGTTAAAACTCTCAGCTGAAATTGTAGCTGGACCAATATCCCATATTTTCAACTTGAGTTTGGAAGAGGGTATTTATCCTCAAGTGTGGAAGTTAGCTAAAGTCACTGCTTTACCTAAAAATAGAAAAGAACCATTCACTGGCTCAAACAGTACGCCGATCAGTATCTTACCTGTTTTGGGGAAACTTATGGAAACAATTGTATTTACACAAATTCAAAATGACTTCTCTATAAATAATATCAATTCAGATTGTCAACATGCGTATAAAACTGGATATTCAACATGCACTGCTCTCACACACCTGACAGATGATTGGCTTAAACAAATTGATGGTAAATTATTGGTGGGAACAGTGTTGTTGGATTTTAGTGCTGCCTTTGATATCATTGACCATGAACTGCTCCTTTCCAAACCAGCTGCTTATGGTTTCCAACCCTCATCTATTAGCTGGATGAAAAGCTACCTATTCAATAGAAGGCAGTGTGTCATGTTTAATGGAACTTTTTCATCTATTAAAACATTACATTGTGGCCTTCCTCAAGGAAGTTGCCTTGGTCCTCTGCTGTACTCGATATTTGTAAATGATATGCCTTATATTTAAAAAAATGCTCACACTGCAATTTATGCAGATGACACAACAATATATTTATCTGCAAAGAATGACACAGATCTGAGCAGTATTGTTCAAAAAGAGTTAACGCAGATTTCTAAATGGGTCACTGAAAATAAACTGAAACTCGATACAAAACGAAATGTCTTGTTATTTGCTCAAAACATGCTCATAAAAAGGAACACGGATTATGTGTGTCCTTGCATGGAGCTGAAATTGAGCAAGTTAAGGAGGCCAGATTACTGGGTGTTACGATTGATGAAACGTTGTCTTGGGACACTCACATAAACAACATTGTAGCAAAAATGAGTAGAAGCATCTCAATCATTAGAAGGAGTGCCTATTTTGTAACCAATACAATTATTAAACAAGTTATACAATCTCTGGTTTTGTCACATATTGATTACTGCCCAGTAATCTGGTCTAACGCCTCCAAACATGAAATATATAAGATCCAGTTTACCCAAAATAGAGCAGCGAGACTCGCTCTGCATAGCTCGTATAGATGTAGTGTCGAAGAAATGCATAATAAACTATCATGGATGAAAGTCAATGACAGACTAGCATGTAGCCTGATACTGTTTTTAAACAATATTTACACATGTCATACACCAAATGATCTCTTTTCTCAGTTGCTTCTTGCTAGTGATAGCCACAGCTATCATACTAGACATGAGAGGTGATTTCACCTGCCCAAACCTAAACCCATGCACTAAAAACAACAGTAATGTACAGGGCAGTTACTTACGGGAATAGACTTCCAGAAAATCTTATTTCAACTCGTGGCAGAGTTGAAGCTTCAAGAGGAGACTAAGAAAGGAAGTTCAAAAGAAACCGGTTGTTTTAGATTGTGTCTAATGGTTTTAGCTTATTGATTTAATTGAGTTAGGTGTTATATAAATAAACATATTTTCTTGTTCTGCATTTAATTTCAATTCTTAGTATTTTATTTTGCTGAGGTTTTGTGACGTTTCCAGTTGCTTTCACTATTTTTAAATTTTCTTCTATTGAAATACGTTTCTTTGTTTTTGTTTTTGTATTTGCCTCATTTAGTATGAACTTATTTATCTTTAGTTGGATTTATCTTTAATCTATCTGTTTTTGGTTGTTTTTTTTTGTTTGTTTGTTTTTTTCACTTAGGAAAATTCCTTTTTTTATTCATTGTTTTCTGCTTATTATTATCTTTAGTTTTTATTAGTTTTTGTTTGTTTTTTTCACTTAGGAAAATTCCTTTTCTTTTTTTTCATTGTTTTCTGCTTATTATTATCTTTAGTTTTTATTAGTTTTTGTTTTTTTTTGTCTTATTTTCTTTTTAGTTGCTGTTCTTTGTACTTTGTTTTATCCTGTTTAACTAACATTTTATATTGTACTGTAAAAGTTTTATAGAAATGTATATTTGTACTGTTGGACCCCAGGAAGAATAGTGGCTGCTGAGGCAGCAACTAATGGGGATCTGAAATAAATAAATAAATACATCTATTCCATCTTTATTCAAAAATATACACTTGATTTCTACGTCTCATTGTTATTTTTTCCATTCCATATTTGTCATTTAGAAGATCCTTCCATTTAGAATTAATTAAATGATCATCCTTTAACCAATTTCTTGTCATTTGTTTCATTAATGCTGCTCTTAAAACTAAAAACAAGTGAGTTTCTTTCCTCTTCATTTCTTCTGGTGTTTTTCCAAGTAATAACACCAGTGGATTTTTATCAAAAGAAACACAAAAAATATTCTCCAATTCTCTGACAGAGTTCTCACTAAATTCACTTCTAACTAAACACGACCAGAATACACGACTGGTGTTTTATCTGCTCCTGCATTTTCTACAACAATTTGAATTTAGATCACATTTGTACTTACTTTCAATTTGGGGTGTCCTAAAATATCTAATTAAAATCTTCCACGCAAACTCCTTCCAATAATTTGAATTAGTTGTTTCATAAATGTTTTTACACATTTGTTCCCAATCAACAGAAGAAATATTACAAAGAAGTTAATTCTCCCATCTTTGTTCTGTTTTTGATATGTGGAATAAAAGTGAGCTCAGAGTCAAAAATCAGGCCCAGATTTGTAAGTGATTTTGAGGATTTAAATCCTGTAACTTTGGTAAAAGTTTCTCTCTCTGGCCTTCAGGACCGATGAGTAAAACCTCCGTTTGTCCTGGTTGAGCTGTAGGAAGTTTGCTGCCATCCATCACTTCATGTCTAAAATACAGTTCAAAAGGGCAGCAATTGATATTATGGATTTATTCAAGTTGGAAAAAAGAAAGTTTACAATTAGGGGTTCATTAGAAAGTTCTTCTCCAGCTGGAAACCATTTATTACTTATTTAGAAAATGTGAGAGTATTTCCAAAGGACTGAGCTGATGTCTTTGTTTTTCTATCCCTAAGAATAGTAACAGAATAATTACTAATACATTGGTATATAACTCTGGGGTGATATATGACAACATTCACACTCAAGTATTTACTAGTTTAACTTGTGACTATTACTGGAATTGCTAATCATTGATCTAAGAACTAATTATTAATCTCTAGATAACACATTTCGTTTTCATTTTATTTTCTTATTTAAGTTTACATTCATTGCACTACTACTACTACTTTTTTGTTATGTCACTATATTTTTTTTTAACTTTTATTATTATTTTTTTCTCTTCCCAACGTGGATGACAACATGAGTTTGTGTTTTCTTCTGAGTCCTGATGAACTGGACGACATCATGGACTACGTTTACATCAGTCCAAATTCAGGTTATTGCTAATATTCCGGTTCCTGAAACATTGGGAATATTCCGTTTCCATGGTGATTAATCATTTATCTGGATCAAACCAGCGACGCACGGAGAACGTGATGACACAATTCCCGTCATTTCTGCTTCTTCTTCCTGGATCCAAATTCAAAACAAATGCTGCTTCAGCAACTTTTAGTAAATCTGTCTATCCCGGTACTTTCTACCGTCTACAAATGCAGAAATGTTCATATCCTTCATTCCATTTATGAAGTGATTAGTCTCCTCCTGGTCTTGGTTTCTCCGTGTTTAGAAGAACTTCCTGGACTCAAAAGACCAGGATTCCTTGTGAACAGAATATGTGCAGAAAACAGATTCCTGTTCCGTTTGATGGGGATATTCCGTTACGTTTACATGACCCAATATTCAGTTTTAAAAGGAGTAACCCAGGGCTCATATTGGGGTTTTTAAAAACCAGAATATGAGCATATTCTGGTTATTCAAAGGAGTTATTGGTGTTTACATGGCCGTGTAACCGGGTTATTGCTGATATTCAGGTTTTAAAAGGTTATTGATGCTGGAAACACAGTCAGTGCAGGCAGGTGGGAACTCCTCAAAGCTGCTGCTCAGGTTCCCGGCAGGGAAACTTCCACATCTTTTTAGGGCTCTGCTTTCTGCAGAAGGTTGATGAGTGGGCGAGGGAAAGCTGCTTGAACGGGACCTGCTGCAGGACTTTTCCTTCCTCTCACAGGAACCTGTGGTGGAGAGTTTTAGAGGACCAGAGGAAGGCGGAGCGTTGCTCGCTGGGATCGCCTTCATTCTGATAAAAGGCTCACATCCTTCTCCCAGGTTGGAGTCTTCTTCTTCACGCTGTTGTGTCTCTTCACTGCTGCTTTCAGCAGATTTAGGAGCAGGGACAGAAGGAATGTTAGTCTGAGAGCAGGAAGGTGCGGTGGGAGCAGACCAGGGTGTTTTAAGTATATTTATTGATTTCAAAGGGTCAGACAATAGTGAATTAAATGACTTTACAGCAGTGGTTTTCAAATGTTTTCAGTCAGGCCCCCCTTGGGGAATTAGAAATATTTTAGAGCCCCCACCTAACGGTTCCCACCTAGATTGGTAGAATTAATTGTATATAATTGTACAAACATTACTCTACTAATAATAAGATACAAAACCCAACTATCATTTTATATTGTATTATTAATTGAACATGAACAAAAGTGCTTGTATTGGTAAATGATTCGGTGACACTGTGAAATAATTAGAATAATAAAATAAAAATAATAATAATGATAACAATAATAATATAACTTTATTTGTATAGCACTTTTCAATACAAATACCAACCAACAATTATGATACTAACAATAATAAGTAGTAATTGAAACTAGGCCTTCTTCCCTGAGTATTAATTTTATGAACATATATTAATAGACATGAACTCCTATTTGTACTGCAGGTTGTAAATAATCACATGACTATTCCGTTCCTATTCCACACTCTATCAGTGACTTATGTGTGCTTGTTTCCCTTGCAGATCTTCTCAAACCAGCTGTTGTCTCTAGATATTCTCCAAATATCTGACTTTCCTCTCCTTTGTTTTGTAAAGATCTTCTTTGAGGTTTATTTTCCCCGTCATTGATCTCCACTTGTCGCTAGACTCCATCCCAATCCCGCATTGACCCAGCGGGACCCGATCCCAATGCAGCCGTCTGGTTTCCAGCTCCGCTCCGTCTTCCGCCCCCCCTGCAGTACCTCCACGCCCCACTAGGGGGGCACACCCCCCCTGCAGTACCTCCACGCCCCACTAGGGGGGCGCACCCCCCCTGCAGTACCTCCACGCCCCACTAGGGGGGGCGCACCCCCCCTGCAGTACCTCCACGCCCCACTAGGGGGGCATTACATCAATATGCACCCTCTTTTAGACGAGGGTTTTTGACGAGGGGAAAGGTGGAGGTTGGTGGAGCCACCTGCTTCACCGTCGTCTGTTTGGTTCCACTTTGTTCTGCAGATAAAAACAGATGATACTGTTGTTTTATTTGACACTAAACTCACGACATCTGGAAATCATTTTAAAGTTACACCTGAAATCACAACAAGACTGTAAAAATATGAGAGTTTATGGAAACTGACATGTAAAACCATGGTGGCTCTAATGAATGTGAGCAGGTAAATAATGATGAGTGAGCAGAGGTGCGTGCAGCGTCCCAGCATGCACCTCTGCTCACACTGAACTGGCTGCTCTGTCTGATGCTGAAGCTGCTTCTGGGTCTGGTATCAAACCCGTCCTTCCTGATGAGGAACCTGGGTTTCTTCCTGAAGCTCATGTTCAATCCAGAGCCAACGCTTTAGCTGCCATGGTTGAGGATGCTGGAAACCAGCCTGGAGTTCAACACCTTCCTCCAGAGATCTGATCAAGAATGACTGAATCTCCTCCTGAACAACATCAGTCAATACTTGGAACATTCAGTCAAGTCTCTCTGTCATTCTGGGAACTGTGGGCACCATTCAACCCCAGACGTCTGGATGAGAGAAGAACTAGCAGAGAACCCAGAACTGGACCAGGAAGACTGTTCTACTTTTCTGAATCTCTACGAGGCTGCTGGACCACAGAGATCTCAGCTGGTAATGAAACACTGATTGGTCCAGGACGGCTGATGGATGAAAGCCTGGATTCTTCTCAGTCACGGAGCTTTTGGACAGTTTGACGTTAAGGACATTTATTGGAGGAAGTCAGGTCCATTTAATGTTGATGTTCTCCCCTCAGTTCTGTCCCGGTTTGGAGTTCATGTCCCAGTTTTGGTGTTTAGGTTCCTGTTTTATTTTGAAACTCTGTGTCCTCGTGTTTCAGTTTTGTCTTGACTTCCCTTGTTCAGAGACTCACATGAAATGATAAGTTTACATATTTATGCTCATAAACAAGGAGAGTTCTGCAGAGTTCGTAACCTGGATGAACCAATACGACGACTATTCCATCAACTGAACCTCTTTATGATGAAATAACTGCACAAACATTTCATTTTTATGAAAAATACAGTCCTGTTTGTATATTATTATATTATCACTGCAGTTATTAGATTTTAAAATACTTCATTTCTTCTACTAGACCAGCGGTCGGCAATCCAAAATGTTTTAGATCCATATTGGACCAAAAACACAAAAACTAATATGTCTGGAGCCGCAAAAAATGAAAAGTCTTGTATCAGAATTAGAATGAAGGAACACATGCTGCATGTTTCTATATTAGTTAGAACTGGGGGAGATTTATTTATTCATTATGCACTTCCAGAAAAAAGTGGAAATGTCAAGATTTTCAAAGTCAAAATTTCGAGAAAAGTCAAAATTTCGAGAAAAAAGTCGAAATGTCGAGAAAAAAGTCGAAATTAAAAAGGAAAGAAAAAGGGAGAAGAAAAGAGAAAAAAAGGAAAAAAAGAAGAAAAAAAATAAAAAAAAGGAAAAAGGAGAAAAAAAGGAAAAAAGAAGAAAAAAAAAAAAATAAATAAAATAAAAATAAAAGGTGAAACATTTCTGAAAAAGCTCCAGGAGCCACTAGGGCGGCGCTAAAGAGCCACATGCAGCTCTAGAGCCGCGGGTTGCCGACCCCTGTACTAGACCAATAATGTGTTAACTTATTATATTATTGGTTGAAAAACTTAATTCCATTCTTGTTTGTTCCTGTTTGTGTTCCGTGTGAAACGGCCACATGGACGAGGTTCTTGGTGGATTTTCCATTCTGGGTTCCTTCACAGTTCAGAGCTGCAGTGGAGCAGCTGTGTGTCTGAACATCCTGGAAGGCCGTCAGCTGGAATACTCCTTTATTTGTGGACACGTGAACACCAGCACAACATTGGTCTACAACACACATCTGGATCCTCTGATCCTGCAGCCTGTCATCATCCTCCTCTCACAGCTTTACTGGGGAAAGCAGCCGCTGAGAAGCTGCAGCTTCACTGGAAACACTGGATCTTTGATAGACACTGGTTTTAGTAGAAAACTGCTGGAAGCAGCAGGACCGACTCCAACCTCCACTGACCTGAGAGTCTGCAGCTGGTAGTGTGGACTCTGCAGCAGAGCAGACAGCTGCTGCACATCTGCAGCCTTCAGCTTGTAGTTGTTACTCAGGTCCAGATGTTTCAGGTGGGAGGGGTTGGACTTCAGAGCTGAGACCAGAGAAGAACAGCTGATCCCTGACAACACGCAGCGCTCCAACCTGAACAAAGACACCAGAGTAGAAGAACCAGATCAGCCTGATGTCAGTGTGGATCAGCAGGAGATCAGTCTGATGGTCAGTGTGGATCAGCAGGAGATCAGTCTGATGGTCAGTGTGGATCAGCAGGAGATCAGTCTGATGGTCAGTGTGGATCAGCAGGAGATCAGTCTGATGGTCAGTGTGGATCAGCAGGAGATCAGTCTGATGGTCAGTGTGGATCAGCAGGAGATCAGTCTGATCTGCAGGTTAGTATCAACACAACTTTCACATCAGATTGATCTGAACACAAAACTAAAACATGTCTGACCTCAGAGTCTCCAGTCTGCAGTCTGGACTCTCCAGGAAACCACACAGATGTTTCACTCCTGAATCATACAGGAAGTTCATACTCAGGTCCAGATGTTTCAGATGTTTCAGGTGGGAGGGGTTGGACTTCAGAACTGAGACCAGAGAAGAACAGCTGATCTCTGACATCCTGCATTCCTCCAACCTGCATGAAGAATAAAAGATGTAGCTGAACCACCAGGGTGCAGGTTCCAACAGAACCAGTGAAAAAGATCTTCATCAATATTCATGACATCATGCTGCTGCTCCAATAAAGACGTAGTGACTTCAGCTCTGCAGCTCTGCAGCTCCACCAGTGGATCATCCATACAAACTCATGTTGTGTTGGAATATCTCAGTCGGTACAAACGTTAGAATCTCAGTGTTTGGATCAGATGAAACATGTTGGACAGATGAAGATGAAGATGTTTGTAGACGATGCTGCACGATCTCTGCACAAACAAACATTCTGCTGCTCCGGTTCAGTTCATGTTGGGATGGAATGAAGACGTGTTTGTTGAGGGAACATCGTTCACCACTCTGTACTGCACACTTGTGCTCCACGGAGAGGAAAGCAGCCTGCAGACACTTCAGCTGGTTTCTAATGATGTCAGGAGCAGATGAGTCCAGAGACCAGGATGGTTCAGAGCAGCTCAGGTGTTTGTGGCTGCAGAACTCACAACTGTTACAACTTCAGTCAAAGAACAAACCTCAGAGTCTCCAGTCTGCAGTCTGGACCACCCAGGAAACCACACAGCTGCTTCACATCTGAATCCTGCAGGTGGTTCTTACTCAGGTCCAGATGTTCCAGATCAGACGGGTTGGACTCCAGAACTGAGACCAGATCAACACGCCTGATCTCTGACAAACTGCAGCGCTCCCACCTGGAGAAAGAATAAAACACAGATAAACATCTAGATGAGTGTTTTCTCCTCCTCCGTTCAGGGGGGGGTGGTGGGCAACACTGGAGCTTCACAGTCACAAGGTTCCTGGTCCAAATCCTGGCCCGGTTCTTTCTGCCTGGTGTTTCCAGGATCTTCCCTCACGTTCACTCAGAAACTCCACAGTTCAGAAACACGTCTGTCAGGATTCTTGAAGCTTCCACATTAAACGCAGGACGGAGATACCGGAGATACGGCGGTACGGACAAACCCCGACCTCACAGCGACTACAGCGGTCCATGAAGAACCTTCTGGAGGGAGATGAAGAGTTTCCTGCCAGCTGATCCCCCTCATCATCCTCACCTCTTCCTCTTCTATTTAAAGCGTCTGCAGCTCTCACTCTCACCAGAGTGGGTTTGTGGTCTCCCTGCAGATACCGGTCTCCAGCAGTTCTCCTGGGACTGCTATGCTGCACCGGACCTGTGTCCTTGGACCTGTTTCAGGTCCAGCCCTGATCGCTACGTCTGTCTGAGCTTATCTGTCTGTCTTGGGTTCTGACCCTGGCCCGCTGTTCCTGGATCTGTCTTCTGCCTCACACTAACAGAACTACAGACCGTCCTGGTCTCTGGACCGGTGGCCCGTCCCTGCACGGAAACTTAGACTTGCAACACGTCTGAGAGGATCAAATTGCAACTTTTTATTTATTTTTTTTGTGGCAGTTTCTACAAGCCTTCTGGGAGTAATTTTCCGAAGGACCAGATTTGTCAGCACTAAATGTGAGATATATGATAGTTAACTATGGAAAAGAATAAAACCCACAACCTTTGTCAGAACTGTGGGTCAGACAACTTAAATAAAAAAAAAAAAAAAGGAATCCTAACCTTTAACATGGTAATGTTAAAGGTCCTCGGTGGTCGAGGAGTTTAAAGCCACCAAGGCAAGGGCAGTCGGTACACTCCTTTTGTCTGAAGATGGGAAAGTAAGACATGCAAGCAAGACCATCAAATGTGGCAGAAAGTGGAAGCCCCAGCAAGCTGTGATGGAAGCAGAGTCCCACTGGAAACACCAGGAAATTGTGGGCGTGGTATGCCAAGGACTAGGGATGGGAATTGATAAGATTTTTTCGATTCCGATTCTCTTATCGATTCTGCTTATCGATTCGATTCTTTATCGATTCGATTCTTTATCGATTCTCTTATCGATTCTCATTTGGAAAAAAGGAGAAGAAACAATTTTAGTATCAACTTTGTTTTAATAAAACAAAGTTGATACTAAAATACTAAAAAGAAACAATTTTAGTATCAACTTTGTTTTAATAAAACAAAGTTGATACTAAAATACTAAAAAGAAACAATTTTAGTATCAACTTTGTTTTAATAAAACAAAGTTGATACTAAATTTGTTTCTTTGTTTCAATTTCTTTGTTTCTCCGATCTTTTTTGTTCAAAGATATAAAACTTTTATATCTTTGAACAAAAAAAATATAATGAGGTCTTAAGATGCCCCCAGCCTTGGGCTCCTCGATGGTGCCAGGGGGTCCCCACAAAATGATTTGTAATATACAGTAAAATATGTATTTAATATAAAATAATAATAATAAAATAAATATTCTTCTGTAGAAATTAACGAAAAACAACAAATTATTTTGTAGCAATTAAACAAGAATGTCCACTAACATTCAATACCACAAACTTAGTCACTGCTGGTGACATTCATCTATTCTGGCCTGATACTCTTCCCTGCCTTGATGAAAGGAGAATCTAGCGGTAGAAGCTCTTTAACTTCTCCATAAATGAGCTGACGAGCTGCAGCTGTGTCAGGAGAGCTCCGCTGTCCGCCGGAGCGCAGCTCTTCTAAAGCATGATTTATGGTTCCGCGTTAAATCGACGCAGAGCCTACGGCGTAAGGTACGCGGCGACGCGCGCCGTACGGTGCGTGTTGCCGCGTACCCTACGCCGTAGCTCTGCGTTGGTGTAACGCGGAACCATAAATCATCCTTACCACACGCCGGCTGACTCCGTGCTCCCAGCGCATCAGCCGGCCGAGTCCTAACAGTTTCCCCCCTTTGTTGAAATGTCCACATTGCAAGAATTGTCGCCCTGTTGTCCTTTTTGGTAAAATGTAACCAAACTTTCGAGCGTTTATGCCTCTTTGTCCCCGTGTTTTCCTGCTGGGCACGAATGCGCACGGTGCGCAACGTGCTTGGTGACGTCATTCGCGCCCACTGGAATCGATAAGGGAATCGTTTGGGAAAAAGGCAAACGATTCCAAGGAATTGAAACACTGGGAACCGGTTCTCAACAAGAACCGGTTCTCGATTCCCATCCCTACCAAGGACGCCTGGGCCTTGGACACTACAGCAATAAGAGGTGGAGCAGAGCTGATGCCAGAGCCAGAAGAGGTCTCATGGTACAAAGAGTCCGTGAGGCAGCAGAGGAGGACCGCCAGGTGAAAGCGGTTGGACTTGCCTCTCAGGGTCGATGGACGCAGTGGGACCAGGCACAGGAGCGACCGCTGTCTTGGAAGGAACTGTGGCAAACCGACCAAGGGAAGTTGAGCTTTCTCTTACGCTCGGTGGCTGACCTGTTGCCAACACCAAGCAATCTGAAGAGATGGGGTAGTGAGGAAGACCCATCCTGCAATCAGTGCGGAGCAGCCTCCTGTACACTGAACCACATCTTGACTGGTTGCCCAAAGGCGTTGGCGGAAGGACGCTACATATGGAGGCACGACAAGGTCCTCACGGAAATCGCCAAATGGGTGGAACAGCAGCGAGTCAAAGTCAACAACAAGCAGGCCCAACAGCCCAAAAGCATAACCTTTGTGAGGGAAGGGGACAAGGTTCGTAAGTCCAGCACGGCGGCAAAGAACCCATGTTTTATCTTGCAACGCGCCTCCGACTGGGCGCTGAGCGTTGACCTGAAGAGAAAGCTTGTCTTCCCACAGGACGTGGCAGTGACGCCGCTCCGACCAGATATGGTCCTGCTATCCAGGAGCACGAAAACCATCATAGTTGCTGAGCTCACGGTGCCCTGGGAAGAGAGGCTAGCCACGTCCCATCAACTGAAAAAAGCCAAATACCAGGACCTGATCGATGAAGCGGTTCTGAAAGGGTGGCACGCAACCATCTTCCCTATTGAAGTCGGCTGCCGCAGGTTCCCAGCAAAATCGGTGCGCTACTTTCTCCAGAGGGTTGGGCTGGAACCCAAACAGCTGAAGAAAGCCACCAGGGACATAGCAGCCGAGTCCAGCTCAAGATGGCTGTGGCTGAAGAGGGCCCACAGTTGGAACCCTTCCGCAGGTGAAGGCTAGTCAGTCTTTGCTGCCCCACTCAGGCGAGGTGTACAGGTTAAGGGGCGAAACACCTGTGAACCTGAGATCCCTGCTGACGATGCGGAAGGGTTTCCAACAATGTGGATGCTCCGAGGAATACCATCTCGGAAGATCTGCATCACCAGAGTTAGCGTAGTTCCTGCAGTTACAGCTTGTGGCAAAGCATTTCTGATGTTTCCTTCACCGTACGGCAACCTTACCACAAAAAATAGATCCAAGCTACAAAGAATAGTGAATCTAGCCTCAAAAATAATAAGGAAGACACGGAGAAACTTAAGTGGTATTTATAAGGAAGTGATTGGGGAAAAAGCTGCTAGGATAGTAAATGATCCTCCTCAGCCACTCTGCAGCTTTAGAGTTTAAATGACTTCCCTCAGGTAGACGGTACCGTGGACCAAAGGCTAACCGTAACATATTTAAAAACTCATTCATTCCCAACGCCATTAAGGCTCTGAATGAGGGACGTCTCGGTAGATAAACCTGTCTTTTATGTACACGCCCTTGTTGTTCCTCCTTCTTTGCCACTAAGTTGTTTTGCGTGTAAATGTTAAGTGTTTGTTGATGTGTCATGTTACTGTTGTTTTTGTATTATGAGACAAAAGACAAATCTCCACTTGTGAACAACTAACTAACTAACTAACTAACTAACTAACTAACTAACTAACTAACTAACTAACTAAACCCGTCTTCCTTCAGGACGTGTGTGGTCTGTGTCTTCAGGGGGGTCTGTCTCCGTCAGAGATGAGCTTTCAGAGAGGATTTAAACATGAATATGTAACTCACTTCTGTCTGGTTCTGTCAGGTTCTGTCTGGACCTGGAGCTGCTTCCTGACAGCAGGAACACACATGTGTGACGGTGAGGTGTGTGTGGTTCTAACACACATGTGTGACGGTGAGGTGTGTGTGGTTCTAACACACATGTGTGACGGTGAGGTGTGTGTGGTTCTAACAGAACACACATGTGTGACGGTGAGGTGTGTGTGGTTCTAACACACATGTGTGACGGTGAGGTGTGTGTGGTTCTAACACACATGTGTGACGGTGAGGTGTGTGTGGTTCTAACACACATGTGTGACGGTGAGGTGTGTGTGGTTCTAACACACATGTGTGACGATGAGGTGTGTGTGGTTCTACCAGAACACACATGTGTGACGGTGAGGTGTGTGTGGTTCTAACAGAACACACATGTGTGACGGTGAGGTGTGTGTGGTTCTAACACACACATGTGTGACGGTGAGGTGTGTGTGGTTCTACCACACATGTGTGACGGTGAGGTGTGTGTGGTTCTAACACACATGTGTGACGGTGAGGTGTGTGTGGTTCTAACACACATGTGTGACGGTGAGGTGTGTGTGGTTCTAACACACATGTGTGACGGTGAGGTGTGTGTGGTTCTAACACACATGTGTGACGGTGAGGTGTGTGTGGTTCTAACACACATGTGTGACGGTGAGGTGTGTGTGGTTCTAACAGAACACACATGTGTGACGGTGAGGTGTGTGTGGTTCTAACACACACATGTGTGACGGTGAGGTGTGTGTGGTTCTAACACACACGTGTGACGGTGAGGTGTGTGTGGTTCTAACAGAACACACATGTGTGACGGTGAGGTGTGTGTGGTTCTAACAGAACACACATGTGTGACGGTGAGGTGTGTGTGGTTCTAACACACATGTGTGACGGTGAGGTGTGTGTGGTTCTAACACACATGTGTGACGGTGAGGTGTGTGTGGTTCTAACACACACGTGTGTGACGGTGAGGTGTGTGTGGTTCTAACACACATGTGTGACGGTGAGGTGTGTGTGGTTCTAACACACATGTGTGACGGTGAGGTGTGTGTGGTTCTAACAGAACACACATGTGTGACGGTGAGGTGTGTGTGGTTCTAACAGAACACACACGTGTGACGGTGAGGTGTGTGTGGTTCTAACAGAACACACACGTGTGACGGTGAGGTGTGTGTGGTTCTAACAGAACACACACGTGTGACGGTGAGGTGTGTGTGGTTCTAACACACATGTGTGACGGTGAGGTGTGTGTGGTTCTAACACACATGTGTGACGGTGAGGTGTGTGTGGTTCTAACACACATGTGTGACGGTGAGGTGTGTGTGGTTCTAACACACATGTGTGACGGTGAGGTGTGTGTGGTTCTAACAGAACACACACGTGTGACGGTGAGGTGTGTGTGGTTCTAACAGAACACACATGTGTGACGGTGAGGTGTGTGTGGTTCTAACACACATGTGTGACGGTGAGGTGTGTGTGGTTCTAACACACATGTGTGACGGTGAGGTGTGTGTGGTTCTAACACACATGTGTGACGGTGAGGTGTGTGTGGTTCTAACAGAACACACACGTGTGACGGTGAGGTGTGTGTGGTTCTAACAGAACACACATGTGTGACGGTGAGGTGTGTGTGGTTCTAACACACATGTGTGACGGTGAGGTGTGTGTGGTTCTAACAGAACACACATGTGTGACGGTGAGGTGTGTGTGGTTCTAACAGAACAAACATGTGTGACGGTGAGGTGTGTGTGGTTCTAACACACATGTGTGACGGTGAGGTGTGTGTGGTTCTAACACACATGTGTGACGGTGAGGTGTGTGTGGTTCTAACACACATGTGTGACGGTGAGGTGTGTGTGGTTCTAACACACATGTGTGACGGTGAGGTGTGTGTGGTTCTAACAGAACACACATGTGTGACGGTGAGGTGTGTGTGGTTCTAACAGAACACACATGTGTGACGGTGAGGTGTGTGTGGTTCTAACAGAACACACATGTGTGACGGTGAGGTGTGTGTGGTTCTAACACACATGTGTGACGGTGAGGTGTGTGTGGTTCTAACACACATGTGTGACGGTGAGGTGTGTGTGGTTCTAACAGAACACACATATGTGACGGTGAGGTGTGTGTGGTTCTAACACACATGTGTGACGGTGAGGTGTGTGTGGTTCTAACAGAACACACATGTGTGACGGTGAGGTGTGTGTGGTTCTAACAGAACACACATGGATCACAGCAGGTTTCACATGAAATGTGAGTGAATGATGAAGAAGCAGCAGGAGGTTCAGACGATCAACACCTGAAACTCCTTCACCTGGACTGACGGAGTCTTCTCTGTTTGAGGAAACCAAAACCTCCAAGAAAACTCCAAAAGCTCCAGTCAGAACCGACCTGAGAGTCTGCAGCTGGTAGTGTGGACTCTGCAGCAGACCAGACAGCTGCTGCACATCTGCAGCCTGCAGCTTGTAGTTGAATCTCAGGTCCAGATGTTTCAGATGTTTCAGGTGGGAGGGGTTGGACTTCAGAGCTGAGACCAGAGAAGAACAGCTGATCCCTGACAGACCGCAGCACTGCAAGCTGCACAAAGACACCAGAGAAGAAGAAACCAGAGCAGTCAGATGGTCAGTGTGGATCAGCAGGAGATCAGTCTGATGGTCAGTGTGGATCAGCAGGAGATCAGTCTGATGGTCAGTGTGGATCAGCAGGAGATCAGTCTGATGGTCAGTGTGGATCAGCAGGAGATCAGCCTGATCTGCAGGTCAGAATCAGAATCAGAATCAGAAAAAAGATTTATTAACAAGTCAGACATAAATCAGACGAGAGAACTTGACTCCGGTTCACACCGATGGCACCATTAATACGGACGCCATTTTTTAGAGGAAGGATGACACTGGGATGGAGGAGGAGGGAAAAAAAAGGATCTTCACACTGTGTATTAATACCTAGTGTCAAGGTGCAAAAAAACACCTCAGCACAGAAAAGCAACATACACACAACAAAACGACATCACAAGACTTGCATGTGGGTGTGTGGGAGGGGTTGGGGCGGGGGGGCCCCCGCACAGTTCATCCAAGTGACCGCTGCGGCTTTGTGGCGCTCGAAACCCAGAGACTGTTGGGGGGGACTGATAAGAGGGGGGAGCCGAGGAAGGCATTGAGTTGAGGGAGGTGTGGTTATCAGTAAGTGTATGTGAAGCGATGAGTCTGTGAACTTCGCTCAGAGCTGCTCTCAGCCAATGTCCTTGATGTTATCAGGCGGCTCGGTACAGTTCTGAAAACAAGTCCACAAACGTTCTTGGAGAGGGGAGGGTTAGTGGGGGCAGAGTCACCTTGTTTACATTCCACCAGAAAGATTGTGACCAGAGCGATCGGCCAAAACCGCCCTGTCAAGGCCAGATTATAGAATCAACAATTATATTGCAAAAACAGGCAGCCTTAGTAATTTTCCATCTGCCTTCAGTCTCTGGTTCATCAGCGGCGACTCCAATCAGACGAATTTGTGATCACTTGCCGCCAAGCCGAGCTTCCAACTTCTTATTACGGCTTTGCTCCCCCAACGTTAAAGTCTGAGCGTTGATCGCCTTTCTTGACCCTTCAGCCACGTCCGACAGCTCTGAAAGAGCCAAAACAGCTGTCGACGTCTTACGCGTTTGTCGGTAGACCAGGAATCCCCCCACTCCGATCAAGGGGATAATCAAGAGAAATCCTGCTATCATAAATCCAATTATGAAGCATCTTCAACGTCCTCGACAGACAGAATCGCCAAGCACAACGGTTTCCAGTATTTGTAGGAATCCATCGTGTATCCAGCAAAAAATGTCCCATCGGGGCAGGAGGGCTCCCTTACCCCCTGACTTCGTGTCGCAAAAATTTGGTCAATTGTGCTGAGAGACCTGGGGCCTCATGTACAAAGACTTGCGTGGATTTCCTACTGAAACATGGCTACGCTTAAATCCAGAAAACGTCCTACGCACAAAAAAATCCAGATGTATGAAACTGTGCGTAGGCATGAATCCAAGCACATTTCCTTTGTACATCCCAATCAACGTGGAATTGAGCGCACATGTAGGAGTACCAGACTCCTCCCTGTCCACGCCTCCATTTAAATATGCAAATGTATTTAAATAGGCCCTCGAGGGCCGGTTTCCCTGTTTAATTGCACCATGATACAAGGAGCTGTGTCATCAACAGAACTATCCAGACTTTGATGACAAGCTGGTGATGATCATTAATTAGAATCAGGTGTGTTAAAGCAGTGAAACATCTACAACATGCAGGACACCGGCCCTTCTGGGATTCAGTTTGACACCTGTGACATATTTTTTAATTTTTTTTAATATTCTTTATTTCATTCAAAAAAATTAAATAATTCAATACAAATACAAATGTTCTTAACTCGTGAATGAGAAGCAAGCAGAAAGAAGAAGAATCTTATCTGATCTGCCCCTTTTTCCAAGAAATAACTTCACAAATAACATAAATTAATCATATAATCTGTACATTAATGGAATGAAAATGCTTCCTGTTAACGTACACATATTCATCCAGTGATGGTGCTTTTATAGCAATGTGTGTGCAGTCGATAGCTCCGATTACTTTAGGAAAACCGGCTAGATATTCTTTCTCTTCTTACTGCGCCATTTGCGATATCTTCTAACACTGCCAAAGCTGCCATTGTTGTTAACGGTATTTCTGCACCACTTTGCGCATGCTTTTATATCCACTCGTGTAATTGCAGACAGGTGTTAATTGTTCATCAGTGTGTCTCTGATGTGCACATCACTCTGAGGGCTAATTGTTTTCACATTATTAACAGTTTCCCAGCATCACCACTGGGTGTCGCCAACGGACCAATAGCTGTGGAAACGTGCGTACGCCAGCCATGAAGTTGGCGTCGGGCACCGCACATTTCCACGGTCATTTCACTCTTGATTCATCTGAACGTTTGCGTGGAAAAGGGCGTACGCCACTTTTTTGTGCGTACGCACCCTTTGTACATGAGGCCCCAGTTAATCAATTCCATGATTGTAGAGTTTCGGAGGAGTGAAAAGAAGAGACTCTGAAGACGAGACAAACAAAAGCAGTAGCAGGGCAGATAGGGAGGGAGAGGAGCAGAAAAAGCGCCCGCCTTCGTCGAGAGCCGGAAGTGTCAACTAGGCTCGCCACCCGTCCCTGGAAATACAGAATTGTTACGGAATTGGGAATTAAAAGTTGCGTTCCGTATTGAACCAATACGGAACGCAGTTGATTCCGTATTTCACAATTGTCCCATGATGCACGTCTGTCAACGAACTAACAATAATGAACAAAATAAAGGACAGGATTTATTCAAGTACAGCAACATATGTTGGTTTACTCTCTGTCTGCGCTCTCTGCCTGCCCTGCAGACGGCCCTGCAGACGGCCCTGCAGACGGCCCTGCAGACGACCCTGCAGACGACCCTGCAGACGGTCCTGCAGACGGCCCTGCAGACGGCCCTGCAGATGGTCCTGCAGACGGCCCTGCAGACGGCCCTGCAGATGGTCCTGCAGACGGCCCTGCAGATGGTCCTGCAGACGGCCCTGCAGACGGCCCTGCAGATGGTCCTGCAGACGGCCCTGCAGACGGTCCTGCAGACGGCCCTGCAGACGGTCCTGCAGATGGTCCTGCAGACGGCCCTGCCCTGCAGACGGCCCGCCCCTTTGCGCTCCGTTGCCTAGTTACCTCTCACTGCACGGCCACGCGGGCCTTTTAAAAACAGGTCCAGTCCAGATGTCTCCGGAGGATCCAGACACCCCACCTGGTGGTGGCGTGCAGAAGAACGTTTTCAGTCTCCCGGAGGTGTCAGACAGCAGCTGCAGGAACCTCCACAAACGTAATATAACGTCCCAGAGGAGCCACAGTTCTTACCTGAATCATCCCCTGAGCTTGATGTGGTAGGATACGGGACATTTATTAGGCTCTTATTTATTGGTCATAATATACAGGTGAAGGTCGGAGAATTAGAATATATTGCTAAACTTAATTTGTTTCAGTAAATTCAACTAAAGGTGAAACAAATATATTATTTCCCACTACATGTAAAGTGAGATATTTCAAGCCTTTATTTGTTATAATTTTGAAGACTATGGCTCACAGTTTATGAAAACCCCAAAATCTCAAAAAATTTGAATATTTTATGAAATCAATCAAGAATTAAATCATCAAAATTATAACAAATAAAGGCTTAAAATATGGTGCTTTGCTGAGTGGAGCTCATGAAGAGTGAGCAGACTGTTTGATGTTCCACAGTTCTGCAAGACAAGGAGCTGCTCAGCTGCAAGAAGTAACAAGAATCCTGGAAGAAGAAGTGAGAGTGAACTGTTTAAACCTGGCCTGAATACAAAAGGACATAAAAGGAGTTGAAGGAAGCTATGCACTTTATTTATTTTTTATGTTTATTGGTTTTATTTAGTTTTCTAAGCAAAGGATTCTAAGGCAGGCTTTGTTACTTATTTATATAATAGACTAGCATGTTCTATAAATGTGTTCAATTTAATTGTTTTCCCTCTTGAAAGTGTTTACACATGTTACATTTACAGAATATTCTAGTGTTGTATTGTCATTTAATTTAGGTTTAACTGTTTAACTGCGCAACGCAGGCAGACTTTGTTTCATTTACTATGACAATGCTCAGGTTCAGACTGTCTGTACAGTCATGAAAGTTCAATGCTATTAAAGCACTTTAAACTTTAAATCAAAGCATTTTGTTTTTTCATATAAAATATATACATTTCTATGCATTTTAGACGTTTTGGGGATGCCCCTCTTTTGGGCGCTCGCGCGGCTGAAATCGGGACGTCCCTTATTTCTATTTCTGAAAGGTGGCAACCCTAGTGTCAACACAACTTTCACATCAGATTAATCTGAACACAAAACTACAACATGTCTGACCTCAGAGTCTCCAGTCTGCAGTCTGGACTCTCCAGGAAACCACACAGATGTTTCACTCCTGAATCCTGCAGGTTCTGGTTCCAGCTCAGGTCCAGATGTTTCAGATGTTTCAGGTGGGAGGGGTTGGACTTCAGAGCTGAGACCAGAGAAGAACAGCTGATCTCTGACAACACGCAGCCCTCCAACCTGAATGAAGAAGAAACGGCTGATGACTTCTGTAACCGTGTTGAAATAAATGTTTCAAAAACATATTTGTGTAAATAAGTTCACAGTTAAACAGCTCTGAAGTTGAAATGTTAAGAAGTCTTTGACCAGCAATAATGTTTTGGTATTGTTCACTAAGTGATGTTATTAAGGTTAATGTCACTGAAAATGCTGAAATGCTGAAACAAAAAGTGTGTGAAATGGAAAGGAAGTGGTTCTCTTGTAAGTCTGTAGACTCTTATGGTACATGGAAAAGTCTAGTCTATAAAAAAGCCCTTCACACAGCTAGAACAGCTCATTACTCATGGTGGATAGAGGATAATAAAAATAACCCACG
The DNA here is from genome assembly GCF_033807715.1 of Cololabis saira. NCBI lineage: Eukaryota > Metazoa > Chordata > Actinopteri > Beloniformes > Belonidae > Cololabis > Cololabis saira. The sequence continues at coordinate 35,379,903 of NC_084608.1, forward strand.
TTTCTGTTCAGCGCTGTAGCCAGGCTGACAAAGAGACAACTGTGTTGAGCCGAGTTTCCTGCAGCTCTCAGTAGTGACGACTTTATGAGCTTCTTTAGCAGGAAAATATCAGGATCAGAGTAGAAATCAACCAGGACCACCCGGTAGCTGCTGTGGGCGTTTCTTCAGCTTTAGTAGTTAGTTAGTGTTAGTTAACTACTCAGGCCGCATGTTTTCCTACAACTTCACGTCGCCAAACTCCATTCCTTCCTTCTGGTCCTCCTGCCGTCCCGCAACTACTACGTTACGTCATCACAACAAACAGCATGTGAATCTGTCCAATCTCCGTCCACTTCCTCAGTCCTCTCAGCCAATCACCAAGCAACACCACCTGAAACTGGCTCTGTTCAACACCCGCTCACTCAACAACAAAAGCCTGCTGCTGAATGAATTTATAACGGACAATAATCTGGATTTCCTCTGTCTAACAGAAACCTGGCACAAACCCCTGGACTATTTCTCACTAAATCCGGCCACTCCCCCCAACTTCACCTACATGGAACAAGCTCGCGCTGAGGGGCGGGGGCCGGTGTTGCAGCAATATACAGAAAGGACATTAAAGCAACCTCCATCCCCATTCCTGTCATTCCGTCATTTGAGCACGCTGCCTTCAAACTACCTGGCCCCACTCCTCTTGTCACCGCCGTCATTTATCGCCCCCCCCAAACCAAACCCCTCCTTTCTCTCGGATCTCTCGGATTTTCTGACCCAGCTCTGCTCCATCTCTCCCTCTGTTCTCCTCCTGGGTGATTTCAACTTCGACATCAACGATGCAAACTGTAAACCTGCTACTGAATTCCTGGACCTGCTACACTGCCTCAACTTCACTCAACACGTCGACTTCCCCACTCACGCCCGCGGCCACACCCTCGATCTCGTCTGCTCCACCGGCCTCACCATAAATCAGCTCTCCAGCCTCAACCTCCACGTGTCTGATCACCTGGCAATCACTATGGACATCAACATCCCCATCCCCACTCCCAAAGAAGCACGCAAAATATCCTTCCGCAACATCAGATCCATCTCCCCCTCTGCCCTCTCAGCCTCTCTTGCCACTCAGATGTCCGCCTCCCCTCCCCCGTCACCCGACAACCCCTCAGAACTCGTGGATTACTACAATCATACACTCTCCTCCTGTCTTGATCAACTGGCTCCCATCAAAACCAAAACAGTCTCTTTCGCACGCTCAGCACCCTGGTACACCCCTGAACTCCGCAAACTGAAATCCCGTAAACGTCAACTTGAGCAACTCTGCAAGAAATCTGGATTAACTGTTCATCAACTCGCCTACTCTGATCATCTCCACCAATACAAGGATGCCCTCAACTCAGCTCGCTCCACCTACTTCTCCAACATCATCCATTCCGACTCCTCCAACCCAAAGGCTCTCTTCTCCACAATCAACAAACTTCTCAAACCCAGTGACAACATCTCCAACTCCTTCACAGTCTCTAAGTGCAACGACTTCCTCTCATTTTTTCAATCCAAAATCCAGACCATCTACAGTAACCTGACCACCTCCTCCACCCCCTCCACCTCCCCACCTGTTTCCCCCCCCTCCACCTCTCAGCCCCTGTCTCACTTCTCTCCCATGTCTTCAGCGTCTCTTTCAACAGTCATGATGGGCATGAAAACCTCTTCCTGTGCTCTGGACCCCATCCCATCCACATTTATAAAAAACTGTCTCCCAGCCATCTCCCCACTCATCATCAACATCATCAACTCCTCCTTCAGCTCTGGCTCAGTCCCCGACACCCTCAAACTGGCAGCTGTCACCTCCATCCTCAAAAAACCCGGACTCAACCCTGACACCATGAACAACTTCCGGCCCATTTCCAACCTCCCTTTCCTGTCAAAAATTCTGGAACGTGCCATCGCCAATCAGCTCAACACCCACCTCACCTCCAATGATCTGTTTGAAACATTTCAATCTGGTTTCCGCTCACGTCACAGCACCGAAACAGCCCTTATCAAAGTCACCAATGATCTCCTTCTCGCCTCCGACTCCGGCAACCTCAGCATTCTCCTTCTCCTGGACCTCACAGCAGCCTTCGACACCATCAGCCACACCATCCTCCTTTCCCGCCTGGAATCATCTCTCTACATCACCGGATCCGCCCTCTCCTGGTTAAAATCCTATCTCACCAACAGACATCAATTCATCAGCATCAACAACTGCTCCTCCTCCACTGCCCCTCTGTCACAAGGCGTCCCCCAGGGTTCGGTGCTTGGTCCTCTACTCTTCATCCTCTACATGCTCCCCCTTGGCAACATCATCCGCCGCCACCGCCTCCACTTCCACTGCTACGCTGACGACGTTCAACTGTACATCTCCACCAAATCCCTCACCTCTGCAACCCACTCTACCTTGACCAACTGCCTCGCTGAAATCAAATCATGGATACACTCGAACTTCCTACAACTCAACTACAACAAATCCGACATGCTCATCATCGGCCCAAAATCCCTCACCAAAACCGCTCACAACTTCACCCTCACCATGGACAACTCCATTCTGTCTCCCTCCACTCACATCCACAACCTCGGAGTTATCCTGGACAATAACCTCTCCTTCCAACACCATGTCAACCACATCACAAGAACTGCTTTCTTCCACCTCAAAAATATTGCGTCTCCGTCCATCGCTCTCCTTCTCTACCGCTGAAACCTTGATCCACGCCTTCATCACCTCAAGACTCGACTACTGCAACAGCATCCTCTACGGTTCAACTTCCAAGGTCCTCAATAAACTACAATACATTCAAAACTCTGCCGCCCGCCTGCTCACCCACACCCGCTCCAGAGACCACATTACCCCAGTCCTCCAGAGACCACATCAGTCCTCCAGAGACCACATCACCCCAGTCCTCCAGAGACCACATCACCCCAGTCCTCCAGAGACCACATCACCCCAGTCCTCCAGAAGCTCCACTGGCTCCCCATCCCTCAACGGATCCACTTCAAAATCCTTCTCCTCACCCACAAAGCTCTCCACAATCAGGCCCCCTGCTACCTCACCGACCTGCTCCACCGCTACACTCCCTCCCGCAGCCTCCGCTCCTCTGACGCCAACCTCCTGTCCCTTCCTGTCAGAACCAAGCACCGGACCTGGGGCGACAGAGCCTTCTCCATCGCTGCTCCCACCCTCTGGAACGCCCTCCCCATAAACATCCGTGACTGTACAGACCTCCCAGCATTCAAATCCCATCTCAAAACTCACCTTTACAAAGCAGCTTTCAATGTGTGATTAATGTCCTGTGTCATGTTGTGTCCTTACGTACTGTCCTGTGTATTGTAATTTGTATTATCTGTTTTGTTTTAATGTAAAGCGTCTTTGAGTGCCCTGAAAAGCACTATATAAAAAAATGTATTATTATTATTATTATGGGCATGCCAAGTAATGGCATGACCATATTGCATTCGTCCAGAATGGCCCAAAGGGCAATGTTGCTAGCATTTTGCTAACAAGCTAAAGTCGCAAAAGTCCCACGTCACACCAGCGGGTGTATAGCATGACCCCGCTCTGATGTGGAAAAAAAAAATCCCCAAAAAATAAAACACGCCCGAAAAAATGAGGAAAAACATGAAAAAGAAGGCGATATAATGGTATACAGAAAAGGTTTCCCTTTTCTTATTATTCCGCACTCTTTTTTCGTCCGTTAATACGGCCCGAACCGCAACGTGCACCCATGCATGCCATACGTCGTTGGATGCGTCTCCATCATGCCTCGATGGGCATTACTTTTCTCAGTAATAGGGGTTACCGTAGCAACGCTAGTTGCCAAAAAGCAAAAAAAAAGGCGAAAATTCTGACGCTTATTGCTCGGCCGAACTTTATCGTAGAGACATCGTTCAAACTTTCAAACACTCTGCCCGATTGGCACTAACAGACTGTACAACGTCATTATGCCAATTATTACAGTTTTTGCGATAATGACCTTTCTTTTTTTTTTTTTTTTTCAGTCCGACTTTGGATGCTTGTTGCTAGGCAACCATAGGCGCCGGAAGTGGGGGTGCGGCAGGGGCTGCAGCACCCCCTGGAAAAATTGAAATGACAATAAAAGATTATAAATATATAAATATTTGTGGTTGCTGTTTCTGTTCCACAACATTGTAAGCCACATTTGAGATGAAGGCTGAATATATGGGTAATTTTAATTAAAAAAAAGAAAAGTAGCCAGTCACACCCCCCTGGTCTGCGGACCGCTCAGGTGATCAGAACCGCAAATGTTGTTTGTAAACATCCGCATTTTTGCCCACCAATTACAAATGCACAGCCAGCAGCGCTCCTTTCAAAACACAACTCAAAGCTCCAAGTCAAGACCAAGATGGATATACGTTCATTTTTTAAACCAAAAGAGAAACAGACACAAAACATTGCCGAAGCTGCTGCCAATGTGACAGTGAGTCGGAGGAGAGCGACTGCACCTGCAGCCACCGCGTCAGCGACCCCCCCAGTGTCTAACACCGGCTCACCTGATGGTGCAGCCGGTGCGATGACCCGGGAGGAGGAGGAGACTGCACTGCCGGTAATCCTGCTATTATATTGGTCAAATTATGCTCAAATCATTGTTACGCAACTGTTTTGGGTGAAAAAAAACTTCAAAATTTTCGCGCGCCCGCGCAAAGCGCGGCCGCGAGGATTCCTCCCTGTATATAGGTTCACCAAATATTTTCAGTCACCCGCCGCCTATGTGACTATGATAATAATTATAGTCATGTTCCTTTTTTACTGTAGATGGTTGGTTCGCTATGTTTTGGTAAAGCTTGTGCGCGCTGTCAGCTGTTCTTCATGCAGGGGAGGGGCAAGTGATTTCTTAAGGGAGAACCCCCGCACCCCGCACCCCCTGGCAAAAACGTCTTCCTGCGCGCCTGTAGGCAACAGGTTATCGTAGAGACATTGTACAAATGTTCCCCGACTCGGCACGCTGTGGACTTCAACATATTCAAATTTCTTGAAGCTGGGATTTAAGGAAATGTTTTGTCAAAATCCAGGCCAAATGGCCCCATTCATTCGGATGGGGGTTTTTACCATGGTGAAAAAAAAAACTATCCATTAATGTAGGCTGAACCGTAACGTTTACGGATACATGTCATACATCGTTGGATGCGTCTCCATCATGCCTCGATGGGCATTACTTTTCTCAGTAATAGGGGTTACCGTGGCAACGCTAGTTGCCAAAAAGCAAAAAAAAAGGCGAATGTTCGGACGCTTATTGCTCGGCCGAACTTTATCGTAGAGACATCGTTCAAATTTAGAAACACTCGGCCCGATTAGCACTAACGGACCGTACAAACTCATTATGCCATTTATTAAAGTTTTTGCGATACTGACCTTTTATTTTTTTTTTAATTTTCATTTGACTTTGGACGCTTGTTGCTAGGCAACAGATTATCGTAGAGACATCGTACAAATGTTCCCTGAATCGGCACGCTGTGGACTTCAACATATTCAAATTTCATGAAGCTGTGATTTAAGGAAAATGTATGTCAAAATCCAGGCCAAATGGCCCCATTCATTCGGATGGAGTTTCTTACCATGGTGAAAAAGAAACCTATCCGTTAACGTAGCCTGCACCGGAATGTGCACCCATGCATGGCATACATCGTTAGATGCGTCTCCATCGTGCCTGGATGGGCATTACTTTTCTCAGTCATAAGCATTACCGTGGGGATGCTAGACGCAAAAAAAGGCGCACGCCATTAATAACTATTGGGAGCACAGGAATGAATGAAATGCAACTGTAAACACCTCAAACTGACATAGAACCCACTACAGCCCCAAACCAAAGCAGCGAGAGGGGACGAATGGGCAGTAGGGCATGCCCATATCAAAATTTCCTGAAATTTTCTAGTTATGGGCATGCCAAGTAATGGCATGACCATATTGCAATCGTCCAGAATGGCCCAAAGGGCAATGTTGCTAGCATTTTGCTAACAAGCTAAAGTGGCAAAAGTCCCACGTCACACCAGCGGGTGTACAGCATGACCCCGCTCTGATGTGGAAAGAAAAAATCCCCAAAAAATAAAACACGCCCGAAAAAATGAGGAAAAACATGAAAATGAAGGCGATATATTGGTATACAGAAAAGGTTTCCCTTTTCTTATTATTCTTATTCCGCACTTTTTTTCGTCCGTTAATGCAGCCCGAACCGCAACGTGCACCCATGCATGTCATACATCGTTGGATGCGTCTCCATCGTGCCTCGATGGGCATTACTTTTCTCAGTAATAGGGGTTACCGTGGCAACGCTAGTTGCCAAAAAGCAAAAAAAAAGGCGAAAATTCGAACGCTTATTGCTCGGCCGAACTTTATCGTAGAGACATCGTTCAAACTTTCAAACACTCGGCCCGATTGACACTAAAGGCCCGTACAACCTCATTCTTCCACTTATTACAGTTTTTGTGATATTGACCTTTCATTTTTTTTTTAGTTCTGTTTTAATTTGGACGCTTGTTGCTAGGCAACAGGTTATCGTAGAGACATCGTACAAATGTTTCCCGACTCGGCACGCTGTGGACTTCAACATACTCAAATTTCATGAAGCTGGGATTTAAGGAAATTTTATGTCAAAATCCATGCCAAATGGCCCCACTCATTCGGATGGAGTTTTTTACCATGGTGAAAAAAAAACCTATCCCTTAACATAGCCTGAACCGGAACATGCACCCATACATGGCATACATCGTTGGACGCGTCTCCATCGTTCCTCGATGGGCATTACTTTTCTCAGTAAAAAGTGTTACCGTGGCAACGCTAGACGCCGAAAAGCAAAAAAAAAGGCGAAAATTCAGACGCTTATTGCTTGGCCGAACTTTATCGGAGAGACATGATTGAAACTTTCAAACACTCGGCCTGATTGGCAATAACGGACCCTACAACCTCATTATGCTAATTATTACAGTTTTTGCGATATTGTCCTTTCATTTTTTTTTTATTTCTGTTTGAATTTGGACGCTTGTTGCTAGGCAACAGGTTATCGTAGAGACATCGTACAAATGTTTCCCGACTCGGCACGCTGTGGACTTCAACATCCTCAAATTTCATGAAGCTGGGATTTAAGGAAATTTTATGTCAAAATCCAGGCCAAATGACCCCATTCATTCGGATGAGGTTTTTTACCACGGTGAAAAAAAAACCTATCCGTTAACGTAGCCTGAACCGGAACGTGCACCCATGCACGGCATACATCGTTAGATGCGTTTCCATCTTGCCTCGATGGGCATTACTATTCTCAGTCAAAAGCGTTACCGTGGCAACGCTAGATGCCAAAAAGCGCGCCCCATTAATAACTATTGGGAGCACAGGAATGAATGAAATACAAGCGTAAAAACACCTCAAACTGACATAGAACCACCCCGAACACAAACACTACAGCCCCAAACCAAAGCGGCGAGAGGGGACGAATGGGCCGTAGGGCATGCCCATATCAAAATTTCATGAAATTTTCTAGTTATTATTATTATTAAACCTCTAGTTAGTGTTAGTAAACTACTAGTTAGTGTTTAGTAAACCTCTAGTTAGTGTTAATAAACCTCTAGTTAGTGTTAGTAAACTACTAGTTAGTGTTTAGTCAAACATCTAGTTAGTGTTAGTAAACCTCTAGTTAGTGTTAGTAAACCTTGAGTTAATGTTAGTAAATCTCTAGTTAGTGTTTAGTAAACCTCTAGTTAGTGTTAGTAAACCTCTAGTTAGTGTTTAGTAAACCTCTAGTAAGTTAGTATTTAGTAAACCTCTAGTTAGTATTTAGTAAACCTATAGTTAGTGTTAGTAAACATCTAGTTAATGTTAGTAAACCTCTAGTAAGTTAGTATTTAGTAAACCTCTAGTTAGTGTTAGTAAACCTCTAGTTAGTGTTAGTAAACCTCTAGTAAGTTAGTATTTAGTAAACCTCTAGTTAGTATTTAGTAAACCTCTAGTTAGTGTTAGTAAACCTCTAGTTAGTGTTAGTAAACTACTAGTTAGTGTTTAGTAAACCTCTAGTTAGTGTTGGTAAACCTCTAGTTAATGTTAGTAAACCTCTAGTTAGTTAGTATTTAGTAAACCTCTAGTTAGTGTTTAGTAAACCTCTAGTTAGTGTTAGTAAACCTCTAGTTAGTGTTAGTAAACCTCTAGTTAGTGTTTAGTAAACCTCTAGTTAGTGTTAGTAAACCTCTAGTTAGTTAGTTAGTATTTAGTAAACCTCTAGTAAGTTAGTATTTAGTAAACCTCTAGTTAGTATTTAGTAAACCTCTAGTTAATGTTAGTAAACCTCTAGTAAGTTAGTATTTAGTAAACCTCTAGTTAGTATTTAGTAAACCTCTAGTTAGTATTAGTAAACCTCTAGTTAGTGTTGGTAAACCTCTAGTTAATGTTAGTAAACCTCTAGTTAGTTAGTATTTAGTAAACCTCTAGTGTTTAGTAAACCTCTAGTTAGTGTTAGTAAACCTCTAGTTAGTTAGTATTTAGTAAACCTCTAGTAAGTTAGTATTTAGTAAACCTCTAGTTAGTATTTAGTAAACCTCTAGTTAATGTTAGTAAACCTCTAGTAAGTTAGTATTTAGTAAACCTCTAGTTAGTATTTAGTAAACCTCTAGTTAGTGTTAGTAAACCTCTAGTTAGTGTTGGTAAACCTCTAGTTAATGTTAGTAAACCTCTAGTTAGTGTTAGTAAACCTCTAGTTAGTATTTAGTAAACCTCTAGTTAGTGTTAGTAAACCTCTAGTTAGTGTTAGTAAACCTCTAGTTAGTGTTGGTAAACCTCTAGTTAGTGTTGGTAAACCTCTAGTTAATGTTAGTAAACCTCTAGTTAGTTAGTATTTAGTAAACCTCTAGTTAGTGTTGGTAAACCTCTAGTTAATGTTAGTAAACCTCTAGTTAGTTAGTATTTAGTAAACCTCTAGTTAGTGTTTAGTAAACCTCTAGTTAGTGTTTAGTAAACCTCTAGTTAGTGTTAGTAAACCTCTAGTTAGTGTTTAGTAAACCTCTAGTTAGTTAGTATTTAGTAAACCTCTAGTTAGTGTTGGTAAACCTCTAGTTAATGTTAGTAAACCTCTAGTTAGTGTTTAGTAAACCTCTAGTTAGTTAGTATTTAGTAAACCTCTAGTTAGTGTTGGTAAACCTCTAGTTAATGTTAGTAAACCTCTAGTTAGTATTTAGTAAACATCTAGTTAATGTTAGTAAACCTCTAGTTAGTGTTCAGTAAACCTCTAGTTAGTGTTTAGATAACTCTAGTTAGTTAGTGTTAGTAAACCTCTAGTTAGTGTTTAGTAAACCTCTAGTTAGTATTTAGTAAACCTCTAGTTAATGTTAGTAAACCTCTAGTTAGTGTTCAGTAAACCTCTAGTTAGTGTTTAGATAACTCTAGTTAGTTAGTGTTAGTAAACCTCTAGTTAGTGTTTAGATAACTCTAGTTAGTTAGTGTTAGTAAACCTCTAGTTAGTGTTTAGTAAACCTCTAGTTAGTGTTTAGTAAACCTCTAGTTAGTGTTTAGTAAACCTCTAGTTAATGTTAGTAAACCTCTAGTTAGTGTTTAGTAAACCTCTAGTTAGTGTTTAGTAAACCTCTAGTTAGTGTTCAGTAAACCTCTAGTTAGTGTTTAGATAACTCTAGTTAGTGTTTAGTAAACCTCTAGTTAGTGTTTAGATAACTCTAGTTAGTTAGTGTTAGTAAACCTTTAGTTAGTGTTTAGTAAACCTCTAGTTAGTTAGTGTTTAGTAAACCTCTAGTTAGTGTTAGTAAACCTCTAGTTAGTTAGTGTTTAGTAAACCTCTAGTTAGTGTTTAGTAAACCTCTAGTTGTTTTAAATCTGTGAACTGACCTCAGAGTCTCCAGTCTGCAGTCTGGACTCTCCAGGAAACCACACAGATGTTTTACTCCTGAATCCTGCAGGTTGTTCAGACTCAGGTCCAGATGTTCCAGGTGGGAGGGGTTGGACTTCAGAGCTGAGACCAGAGAAGAACAGCTGATCTCTGACAACATGCAGTCCTGCAATCTGAACAAAAAGTAAGTTCTTCAAATATCAACTTAGTCCTCTAGTTAATGTTAGTAAACCTCTAGTAAGTTAGTATTTAGTAAACCTCTAGTTAGTATTTAGTAAACCTCTAGTTAGTGTTAGTAAACCTCTAGTTAGTGTTGGTAAACCTCTAGTTAATGTTAGTAAACCTCTAGTTAGTGTTAGTAAACCTCTAGTTAGTATTTAGTAAACCTCTAGTTAGTGTTAGTAAACCTCTAGTTAGTGTTAGTAAACCTCTAGTTAGTGTTGGTAAACCTCTAGTTAGTGTTGGTAAACCTCTAGTTAATGTTAGTAAACCTCTAGTTAGTTAGTATTTAGTAAACCTCTAGTTAGTGTTGGTAAACCTCTAGTTAGTTAGTATTTAGTAAACCTCTAGTTAATGTTAGTAAACCTCTAGTTAGTTAGTATTTAGTAAACCTCTAGTTAGTGTTTAGTAAACCTCTAGTTAGTGTTTAGTAAACCTCTAGTTAGTGTTAGTAAACCTCTAGTTAGTGTTTAGTAAACCTCTAGTTAGTTAGTATTTAGTAAACCTCTAGTTAGTGTTGGTAAACCTCTAGTTAATGTTAGTAAACCTCTAGTTAGTGTTTAGTAAACCTCTAGTTAGTTAGTATTTAGTAAACCTCTAGTTAGTGTTGGTAAACCTCTAGTTAATGTTAGTAAACCTCTAGTTAGTATTTAGTAAACATCTAGTTAATGTTAGTAAACCTCTAGTTAGTGTTCAGTAAACCTCTAGTTAGTGTTTAGATAACTCTAGTTAGTTAGTGTTAGTAAACCTCTAGTTAGTGTTTAGTAAACCTCTAGTTAGTATTTAGTAAACCTCTAGTTAATGTTAGTAAACCTCTAGTTAGTGTTCAGTAAACCTCTAGTTAGTGTTTAGATAACTCTAGTTAGTTAGTGTTAGTAAACCTCTAGTTAGTGTTTAGATAACTCTAGTTAGTTAGTGTTAGTAAACCTCTAGTTAGTGTTTAGTAAACCTCTAGTTAGTGTTTAGTAAACCTCTAGTTAGTGTTTAGTAAACCTCTAGTTAATGTTAGTAAACCTCTAGTTAGTGTTTAGTAAACCTCTAGTTAGTGTTTAGTAAACCTCTAGTTAGTGTTCAGTAAACCTCTAGTTAGTGTTTAGATAACTCTAGTTAGTGTTTAGTAAACCTCTAGTTAGTGTTTAGATAACTCTAGTTAGTTAGTGTTAGTAAACCTTTAGTTAGTGTTTAGTAAACCTCTAGTTAGTTAGTGTTTAGTAAACCTCTAGTTAGTGTTAGTAAACCTCTAGTTAGTTAGTGTTTAGTAAACCTCTAGTTGTTTTAAATCTGTGAACTGACCTCAGAGTCTCCAGTCTGCAGTCTGGACTCTCCAGGAAACCACACAGATGTTTCACTCCTGAATCCTGCAGCTGGTTCAGACTCAGGTCCAGATGTTCCAGGTGGGAGGGGTTGGACTTCAGAGCTGAGACCAGAGAAGAACAGCTGATCTCTGACAACATGCAGTCCTGCAATCTGAACAAAAAGTAAGTTCTTCAAATATCAACTTAGTCATCAGGTTCATGTGGGTCATCACTGGTATCTGGACTTTATAAAACAGGTTTTAAATTCTATTATATCCATGATGTTGGTTCCTGGTTGTTCCTCTGACATGTTCACCTTTTAATGAACATTCTGAAGTTTTCTGCTAGAACAGAACAGAACAGAATAGAATAGAATAGAATAGAATAGAATAGAGAGCTACAGGTTCCTGGGCCTTCAGATCAGTGAAGCCTCAGCTGGAACAGCAGAACACACTGCAGCTCTGGTGGAGAAAGCTCAACCCCCTCACAACGTACAATACAATACTTACAAAAGCACAAGTAAAATGTGCAATAAATCTCTCATCTACCTGGTAAATGTCCTGTATTTAACGGTGATGCAACTCAGGGTCCTCAGCTATACAAGGACATTGTATACGGTGTATATATTTTTGTATTATATCTACATTGTTGTTTTTGCAATATATGTTGACTGTCGTTATATAGTTATTTATCCTTTTGTTATTTATGTGTATTTCTGACTTGCCTGACTTTGGGAGAACGCAAAAGAATTCCAATGTACCGGTACCGTCTGGTGCAAATGCTAATAAACCTCTATTCTATTCTATTCTATTCTATTCCTATATTCTATTCTATTCTATTCTATTCTATTACTATATTCTATTCTATTCTATTTTTATTCTATTCTATTATTCTAATATATTCTATTCTATTCTATTCTTATTCTATTCTATTATTTTAGTATTTTATTTTATTTTACTTTATACCACGGTCTGTGTGAATACTGGATTCTGATTGGCGGACTAGAATATCTCCCGTTACCAAGGAAACGGACTAGAATATCTCCCGTTACCAAGGAAACAGACTAGAATATCTCCCGTTACCAAGGAAACGGACTAGAATATCTCCCGTTACCAAGGAAACGGACTAGAATATCTCCTGTTACCAAGGAAACGGACTAGAATATCTCCCGTTACCAAGGAAACTGAGTTATGGCTTGTTAAAAAACTTCCAACGGCTGGTTGAGAGATTAAATAGTCGCTCAGCCGCTCCGCTGTGGCTTGTTATAAAACTAATGATTTACACTGAAAACACATTAAAGCAGGAATAACTGATTTAATATTCATGTTTTTTGGTAAGTGACCGTGGTATAAGTGGATAATGCTCTTCCAGGTGACATTAACATAAATATATGGACTTCGTGGAGGCAAACCGCCCGCGTCGTCCATATATTTCTGATAATGTTCACCTCGTCGGGCATTATCCCTTACATATTCTATTCTATTCTATTAGAGACAGAACTTTTAGAGCCAGTTCCATCTTTGGAGGATGATAAGTGGATAAATGTGGAAACATCTCCAGTGGACTGACCTCAGAGTCTCCAGTCTACAGTTTGGACTCTACAGTCCACCAGACAGAACCTTCACTCCTGAATCCTCCAGGAGGTTCTTACTCAGGTCCAGTTCTGTCAGATGGGAGGGGTTGGACTTCAGAGCGGACGCAACAACTTCACAGTGAGTCTCTGAGAGATGACAACGAACAAATCTGTGATGAGAGAAAACATGAAGTCAGTTGTAATAAAGTCTGATTTTAAGCCAGACTGACCCACAGGAGTTACAGGACGGTGCAGGAGATCACAGAACCAGAGTTACTAGAATTAAAGTCACGTACCAAGTACAACTGTGTCCACATAAAACTATTGTAGGTTTACAACTCTGAGCCGTTTAAACTTGTAAACTTCTTCAATAATCTCAATGAAAATGTCTGATGTGATGAGTTCTCTGTAAAAATGTCTGTAAGTTCACATCAACAAAACTCCCCGGTGGTTCTGATGTTTCATCTTTCTCCGTTACACAGATTCATCTCTGAGCAGCAGAAACATCAACTAGATCAAGTGTTTGAAACATGAACCTCTGGTTGACGTGACTTGAGATGAACCAGAATAAAACAAACACATCCGACTTCAAAAGTTTTCATTTTCAAGATCAAAACCAGATTTGAAGAAGTGAACTGCTAAGTGATGGTGTTATTGATCCATCTGGACTCACCGAGCCTTTCTGCAGTTCCTCACAGCTGGAATCAGTCTCCGTCCACCCCCTAGTGTTGTCTTGTACTTGCTCATGTCCAACTCATCCAGAACCTCCTCCGACATCTGCAGCATGTAGGCCAGAGCTGAACACTGGATCTCAGAGAGTTCCTGCTCTGATCTGTTCTCTGACTTCAGGAACTCTTGGATCTGCTGATGAACTGAGAGGTCGTTCATCTCCATCAGACACTGGAACATGTTGATGCTTCTGTCAGGAGAGGTATTATAAGTGCTCATCTCCTTCAGGTTGTTGATGACTCTCTGGATGGTTCCTGGATCGTTCTCCGTCTGGTTCAGCAGAACTCCTAACAGTCTCTGGTTGGACTCCACAGAAAGACCATGAAGGAAGCGGACAAACAGGTCCAGGTGGCCATTTTTACTCTCCAGGGATTTCTCCATGACTCTCTTCAGGAAGTCATCCAGAGATGAGTATGTGTATTTTCCTCCCAGGAAGTTCTCCAGCACATCTGTGTTCCTGGTGGAGCAACAGTGGAGCACGTAGACTGCAGCCAGGAACTCCTGGATGCTCAGATGAACAAAGCAGTAGACGGGTTTCTGGAAGACCTCACACTCTCTCCTGAAGATCTGGGTACAAACTCCCGAGTACACCGAGGCCTCTGGGACATCAAGACCACACTGCTCCAGGTCTTCTTGGTAGAACATGATGTTTCCTTTCTCCAGATGTTCAAACGCCAGCCTCCCCAGCTTCAGGAGAAGGTCCCTGTCAGCCTCCGTCAGCTCCTGTGGACTCGTCTCATGTCCCTCCTGGTACTTGTTCTTCTTCCTCTTGGTCTGGACCAGCAGGAAGTGGGAGAACATGTCAGTCAGGGTCTTGGGCAGCTCTCCTCTCTGCTCTGTGGTCAACATGTGGTCCAGAACTGTAGCAGTGATCCAGCAGAAGACCGGGAGTTGACACATGATGTGGAGGGTTCTGGATGTCTTCATGTGGGAGACGATGCTGCTGGACCGCTCTTCATCCCTGAACCTCCTCCTGAAGTATTCCTCCTTCTGGCCGTCGGTGAAGCCTCGTACTTCTGTCACCCTGTCCACGTGTTTGTGAGGGATCTGATTGGCTGCTGCAGGTCTGGAAGTGATCCAGATGAGAGCTGAGGGAAGCAGGTTCCCCTGGATGAGGTTGGTCAGCAGCACGTTGACCGATGAGCTCTGTGTGACGTCAGACACCACCGGACCGTTGTAGAAGTCCAGGGAACGTCTGCTTTCATCCAGGCCGTCAAAGATGAACAACGGTTTCCCGGCAGCCAGCTGCTCTGCTGTGAGCTTCTGTAACGATGGATGGAAGTCCTGGATCAGCCTGAGAAGACTGAGCTGCTCATCTCCGATCAGGTGCAGCTCCCTGAATGAGAGCAGAATCACCACGGTGACGTCTTGGTTCTCCCAGCCCTGGGCCCAGTCCAGAGAGAACTTCTGAACCGAGAAGGTTTTCCCAGCGCCAGCGACGCCGTTGGTCAGAACCACTCTGATGGCTCCACGTTGGTCAGGTAAGGCTTTAAAGATGTCCTGGCACTTGATTGGAGCGTCATGGAGGCTCTTCCTCCTGGAAGCTGTCTCCAGCTGCCTCACCTCATGTTGGGTATCAACCTCTTCACTCAGTCCCTCTGTGATGAAGAGCTCCGTGTAGATCCTGTTGAGGGGGGTTCTACTTCCTGGTTCATCAGTTCCTTCAGTCACATGTTCACATCTGCTCCTCAGACTGGTCTTGTGTTCATCTAGGACCTCCTGCAGACCGGCATCTGCTGAAAGACAAGAAGAACTCTGAAACTACAGAACAAAAGTCTTTCCAGTTGTCAGAAATGAGTCCATCAGCAGACAGAAGTTCAGTCTTACCTGGTACAGTTCTGCTCTGACTGGACGGCTGCTCCTCCACACCAACTCCTCTCCTCTTCCTCCCTCTGTGAACACATGTCTTCATCACTAAAGTCATTTCTGACTGTTGTAGAAAAACATCCAGATGAGTCAACAGTGTCCAGAAGCTCAGGTGGTCTCAGAGAGTAAAAGTGTGGCTGCTTTTCTGTTTGAATTCAGCCTCCAGACGGGAATAAACCTGATGCTTCTGGAAGAGCACATTCATTTATTTATGTGTATACGTTTTACATTCATACGTTTATGTGTATGCCAGTAGTGGAAGAAAGAAAAACACCAGAAAAAACGAGGAAAACCAGTTTGCCCGGGCCAGATATTAGGATCCAGGATCGGTTTCCCTTTTCTTCTTCCACTTATTCTTTAAGTGTTTTTTCATCCGTTAATGCGGCCCGGACCGTAACGTGCTCCCAGGCATGGCAGACATCAACACGTGCGTCTCCATCGTGCCTTCCATGGCTGTTACTTTTCTCCGTCAATAGTGTTACCGTGGCAATGCTAGACGGTAGAAAGCGGAGAAAATGGCAAATATTCCTTCCTAATTTGCTCGGCCGTACTTTATCGCAGAGGCATCATTCAAACGTTCAAAGACTCTTTAGATATTATTTTTGAGTTTGTACATTCCTCCCCTTTAATCAATAAAGAAGAAACAGCAGATTTTCCTTGTCTTGGTTTTTCCAGCCTCATAAAGGATGGATTTTCCATCTTCTGCCACTTGGACCGTGATCTGACAAAAGCACCTGGGGCTTTGTTAAAGGTATTGTGACATCATTTTTAACATGCTTTTAACACTATTAAAAGTCTTGGCCAACATCCCTTAAATGTGTCTAAAAGAGTGTAACAAGAAAAACTTCACTATAGTACTCCATTCTGTCCTTTTTATGACAGTGTTTTTTTGCGCCGTGAAAAACGGGTCCTTTTCCCCCTTTCCTGTCAATCATTGCGCCGCTCCTCCTCCAAACCTCCTCCAACCAACCGCTACACACTTCTGCTGTCTCCACACACACGCGCGCACACCAAACCACAAACACCGACACACAGCCCAGACAGGGCGACTACAGCCCGGGGATGAAGTCCAACCGGGACCAGAGGACCGGGACCGCAGCTCCCCGCGAGCAATACGCTCACAGCGGTGTCGGAGAGTTAAGCCGGGAGCGACAGGCGAAGCATGCACGGAAAAGCAGCAGGGCGAAGCAGACAGTCCACAGCAAACAATCACAAAAATAAAGGCATGTAAATAAAGTGTCCCCTTATCTTAAGTCCAGTCAGTGGCCGCGGGTCTTCTTAGCAGTTTTCCTCCGGTGATTAGAACAAAAGAGGCTCTAAACAGCTGCGTGTTAAGCCTGATTTATGGTTCCGCGTTAAATCGACGCAGAGCCTACGCCGTAGGGTTCAGCGTAGGGTTGCACGGTATACCGGTACCAGTATAGTACCGCGGTACTAGAGTTTTGAAAACGGTACTATACCAGCATTTAAAAACAAACGGTACTTTTATATATTTTTTCTATGCAAACGAATTGGTAAATTGGAGCCTGTCTCTTTAAGCACGGCGAGCTCAGCGAGTGTGACGTAGTTGCAGAAGCAGAGCCGCCTCCGCCTCCCCCTCCCACTCGCATGTTTAGACGGAGGAAAAGAGAGAAACGAGAAGTCGCGTGTTAGACAGACAGAGCGGGTTGAAATAAAGTTGAAATAAATAGAGATGGCAGCTGCAGAAAAGCCCGTACTTGTGGACAAAATGGGGGCCCGAAGTACGGTGGAAATATTTTGGGTTCAAACCGCAGTGCAAGCGCTGCTACAAGTGTGTCTCGCAAAAGGAGGCAACACTTCAAACTTGTCCAAACATTTAAAGGACAACCACGCGGACTTGTTCCACGACTTCAGTCAAGAACGACAGCTGATAACTTTGTTCACCAGTTCACTGCACTGTCATGTCAATGAAAGAAGTACAAAGCCTCTCCCAGCCCGTAGTAAACCTACAGTAGCCTATACAGAGAGTTAAAACATGTCCATGGTTAATAAATGCAATTTTTTAAATATTTAAAAAAAATAAATTACAATCTTAAAATATTTAAATAAATTCCACAGACTATAATATAACTTTAATATATTTTTTATATTTTAATATTATTTAATGTTTCATATATATTATAAACTATTAAGGCAATGAATTATATTAATTAATATTATATATTAAAACACACTTTTGTAAAACATTCCATTAGCCTACAATATCTAATCCTATCCTAAAGGACTGTCTCAGAAAATTAGAATATTGTGATGAAGTTCTTTATTTTCTGTAATGCAATTTAAAAAACAAAAATGTCATACATTCTTTATTACAAATCAACTGAAATATTGCAAGCCTTTTATTATTTTAATATTGATGATTATGGCTTACAGTTTAAGATTAAGATTCCCAGAATATTCAAATTTTTTGAGATAGGATATTTGAGTTTTCTTAAACTGTAAGCCATGATCAGCAATATTAAAATAATAAAAGGCTTGCATTATTCAGTTGATTTGTAATGAATCCAGTATGTATGACATTTTTGTTTTTGTAATTGCATTACAGAAAATCACAATATTCTAATTTTCTGAGACAGTCCTGTAGATGATAGAATGAGCCTCAATTTATTTTTCTAGTTATGCCCATTTAATGTTTCATGTGGCCTATAGTTTCAAAACACAAACCTTTTGAACAATGAGAACAAGTAAAATAAAGCAATGGCATTTAAATTAAAATGACCATGTTAATTAAAATACTGTACCCCCTCCCTCCCCCAATTACAGAAGACCAGTGCTCCTGGCTCAGAGAGGGTGACACCACCCACTCAGAAGCAGGAGTTTCTGCTGCTACAGTATTTTATTTAACATGGTGACTTTAATTTGAATGGCATTGCTTTATTTTACTTGTTCACACTGTTCTAAAGGTTTGAACATTTTAATATCCCATGCCAATTATTTATTTTATTCATTGTTGTTATTGTTCCCAAAGTCTGCTTTAAAATAAAGGAAAATATTGACATTTGAGAGTGTTCCACCTTTTTACAAAAAGTATCGAAAAGTATCGAAATACATATTGGTATCGGTATCGAAACAGAAATTTGGTATCGTGACAACCCTAGTTCAGCGTAGTGTGCGCGTCGCCGCGTAACCCTACGCCGTAGGCTCTGCGTCGGTGTAACGCGGAACCATAAATCGGCCTTTATGGTGCGCTGGAGAGGAGAGGAGGCAGGGAGCTGGGTGGAGGGGGCGGTGATTTAGCGGGCCCTGACGTCACGGCCCGCCACCAAACCAGGTGCGCCGTTTTTGCATAGTTATGCGGAAAATTCCAGAAAGCACACAATACACTGAATGTTAAAAGTTCGTTGTTTTTTGGGTGTAATTGATGTCAAGACACCCAACAAAACACAAAAAATAAAT
The DNA here is from genome assembly GCF_033807715.1 of Cololabis saira. Lineage (NCBI taxonomy): Eukaryota > Metazoa > Chordata > Actinopteri > Beloniformes > Belonidae > Cololabis > Cololabis saira. Next base: position 35,398,841 of record NC_084608.1, read on the forward strand.
AATGAATCCATTTATAGTTTTTGTGCAGCGATTTAACATCAAACTGTCCTCCCTCCCTAAAATGTTGAAATAAAACTTGTTTTGATCAAAAACAACAATTCCAGGTTCCGGTGGAATGAGGAGGATGTAGGACGTGTTCCGCCGAGGCTCCGCTGGAATGTGACTTTTTTTTACACTTTTATATCACACTTTTTAATTCTTTTTGCCGGTATTTATCCCCAACATTAAAGCTTTACACTACCTGGCAAACTGAGGGAGAGGCAGATCTGGAGCTCGGCTAACGCCCACGACACGGAGCTCTCCCACCTCCGAGTGAATGTTAGCAAGCTGACGCTAACACCCACGACACGGAGCTCTCCGACCTCCGAGTGAATGTTAGCAAGCTGACGCTAACGCCCACGACACGGAGCTCTCCCACCTCCGAGTGAATGTTAGCAAGCTGACGCTAACGCCCACGACACGGAGCTCTCCCACCTCCGAGTGAATGTTAGCAAGCTGACGCCACTGTCCACTCCCTGGAGAAAGAAACACCAGGACCTGATGCCTTGTTTTCTCCCTGTGTTCAGAGAGCTACAACTCTGACGTGACACTGGTTTTGTTTTCTTGTCTAACGTTACTCCTTTCATCCTTGATTTTCCCCAACATGGCTCATGAGGACTATTTGATGCTGCTGTACTTCAAGCAAACAACTGTAGCACCATAGGTGCTTTATTGTTATAAAACTATTGATTTGTGAGGTGCTGCAATCCTTTTTTTTTCCTTCTCCCATATTATTGTTCAATAAGATTGTTTTATGTAGTGATTTATTAGTCAGCTTTAGTCACCCAGCTTAGGTATCAGCACATTTATTACAGTGTAATCTGATGGACTTAACTCCATGTCTCTGCTGTTCACTAGTTGTTCAGCAGAGATTCTCTTTAGAGCTTTAAGAGGTGTGACCGGTTGTTTGCTAGGGGGGTTCATTGCACACATCCCGTTTGGGGCGATGCTTCTGCTAAAGTTCATGTGGTGGACGGGCGGGTGGGAGGGGAAAGGTGTGCGTGTTTTTATGTGTTTGTTTTTGTATTTTCTCTTTTTGTTTTACATCAGACCAGTTTTTCACTCCCAGTTTTGCTTCAGATCATCATCCTTACATAATACTGCTGTTACCTAGCGATGACCCCATCAGTGTAACATCATCCAGCGGGTGTGCCATTAGATTCACTAGTTACAGCTGCAAAGGACTCAATAACCCCATAAAACCAAGTAAGATACTGCACCATCTTTACCATCTTACCATGTTATTTTCTTGCAAGAGACTCAACTCAAAATCTCAGACGTCTCTAAATAGAGGAGGGGATGGGAGGTCAGACTTATTCCTCATTTCAAGGAAAACCTCGGGGTGCAGCTCTCCTGCTCCATAAATCTGTTCCCTTTGTGCACTCCAGTACTATCTCTGACCTGATGGTAGATCTGTTATCGTTGCTGGCCGGATTAATCACACCCGGCTGGTCTTGGCTAATATTTATGCTCCCAATTATGACGATGATGTTTTCTTTAAACGATTGTTTCTAACTCTCCCTGATTTATCGTCACACCACTTAATATCAGGTGGAGACTTTAATTTCTGGCTTGACCCTCATCTGGATCGTTCCTCCACATTACCCACATTAGATCTATAAAATAAAAGGTTTATTCATACAGAAGTAGAACAATGGGAGGTATGAAAGGATCAATTTTAGTTTATAAAGAAATATTAAAACCAGATCACATGTAATTATATGAAAGTTAATTTCTGTTGTTTAATAATCTTATTGATTGTTTTATTTAATCTATATATTTACAACTATCAAAACATCTTTAACTGATTCGTTTTTAACGTCATCAACGAGTCACCATGGTTTGTAGTAATAGTAGTAGAAACACTACAAGGTGACCAAACCTCCTGAAAACTCTGTTTTAGCAGTTTTTAATGTCATGAAGGAGTACTAGTACTATCAGTTAACAGCAGTTTTCTTACTCTGTGTCTGAGGGTCCAGGTTCTTCACTGAAGCCTGGAGGTCTTTCTTTGGACCGGTCACTCCTCATAGACGGACTGATGGATCCTGGAGACTCTGGTCTCTCCTCCTCTTCCTCCACACAATCATCCATCTTCTGGACTTCAGTCATTCAGAGACATGAACCACAAACACCCACCATCTTTGAATCTGTAGACAGAAACTTCATTAGAACACGACTAAGTCATGAAATCAATGTAACAACTTTCCCTGAAGGACTTTGTCCAAACTGGTGAGGAGGAAGAAAGAGGTTTTACTGATACTGACCATGAGACAGACCTGAAGCTGAGTCTCCTCTAACCTGACGCCAACATTTCTGTCCAGGTGGGATCTGTGAAGCCGAGTCTTCACCTGGAGAAGATATTTTCTGTTTCATTAAACACTCAAAGAAAGACTGATGAAGTCATCCAGGAAACCACTTCTTCACTGATTCTCACTAAAGAGCCCCAACCTGAACGTTACCTGCTCCTGTTCAGTTTTCTACACAAAAACATCCCTTTATTTCTCTGAGATCATAAAACAACAGTTTTCAGGTGGGACTTCAGATGTTGGTTAGTTTAACAACTACTTTGTTAGCTCAACGCTAACTTCCTTCTTTGTTCGGTAAACAAACCCCTGAAAGACTCGCTGAGAAACAGACTTACAAAGAAATGTAACCCTCATGAAACAAGTGGTTAGTAAACCTGTATCTGTGATTTAGGGGTGTGATGTCACGCCCGGGTCTCGGGCCGCTTCTTCTTTTCCCGGTTAAGACGTCGACCTGAAAAGCGTCTGAATAAAGTAAAGAACTCCTGGAACTGAATCGTGTGTGAGAGAAAGTAACGGAGGAGCCGCATCTGTCTGTGGGCCCTCTCGTTAGGGCCCTCTCGTTAGGGCCCTCTCGTTAGGGCCCTCTCGTTAGGGCCCTCTCGTTGGGGCCCTCTCGTTGGGGCCCTCTCGTTAGGGCCCTCTCGTTAGGGCCCTCTCGTTAGGGCCCTCTCGTTAGGGCCCTCTCGTTAGGGCCCTCTCGTTGGGGCCCTCTCGTTGGGGCCCTCTCGTTAGGGCCCTCTCGTTAGGGCCCTCTCGTTGGGGCCCTCTCGTTAGGGCCCTCTCGTTAGGGCCCTCTCGTTGGTGCCCTCTCATTGGTGCCCTCTCGTTGGGGCCCTCTCGTTGGGGCCCTCTCGTTAGGGCCCTCTCATTGGGGCCCTCTCGTTAGGGCCCTCTCGTTGGGGCCCTCTCGTTAGGGCCCTCTCGTTAGGGCCCTCTCGTTGATGCCCTCTTGTTGGGGCCCTCTCGTTGGGGCCCTCTCGTTGGGGCCCTCTCGTTAGGGCCCTCTCGTTGGGGCCCTCTCATTGGGGCCCTCTTGTTGGTGCCCTCTCGTTAGGGCCCTCTCGTTGGGGCCCTCTCGTTGGGGCCCTCTCGTTGGGAGCTCCCATTGGTTTTTTCTTTATTTTGTAGACCAGGGGCCAGATTCACCAATATGTTCTTAAGAACGATCTTAAGAAATGTCTTAAGATCTAAAATTAAGAAGTTCATAAGAAAGTTCTTAAGTGAAATTCCTCAATATTTTCTTAAGAACCTTCTTAAGAACTGTCATTTCTTACGAATTTCTTATTTTTATTCTTATTTTTCCTACTTAAGAATTTCTTAAAATATGTCATTGCATTGCACGCGCCAACAAACAACATTTATATATATAAATATATTATATATACAGGTAGTTTGGGTCTTAACCGTCAGTCACTCACTAAACATGGAGAAGGAGAAAAAGAGATGCAGGAACTTTTCAAGGTTATGGTGGACGAGATTAATATGCGAAAAAAAATACTATTGGGGAAAATTAATAATAATTAACTACCACGCTAACTAACATGCTAACAAACAGTTAACAGGCTCTTTGTGTAATTAATTACAAAGTATATTCTCAAACTATGACTTACTAGTCTAAACCTGTCTAAAATGTGTTGAAAAAGGTGATAGAGTCTTACCTTTTCACAGAAGACATTTTAAGACAGGTCAATGTTGTCTTAAATTTAAGAAAAAAGTCAAGAACAAATTTGAGCTTTGAACTTTTATTTCAAGAATACCATTTATTTTCAAGTTTTTTCTTAAGAAGAACCTTAAGAAGAAAGTTGAGAAAATACTTAAGAACTTTTTTGGAGAATATGACTTCTTCTCTTTGTTTTTCTTAAGACTGAACTTAAGAAAAAAATGACACTTAAGAAGATTTTTTTTCTTAAGAATGTTTTGTGAATCCGGCCCCGGGAACTGGATCATTCTGAATCCTTGTGAGCAACATAAGAGACGATCGACTGTGGACGGACACGGTGTGGCCGGCCGTGAGGTTACCGTGGTTACCGTGGTTACCGCCCTCAGAAGACATCAGGACCATGGACTCATTCCATCTATTCAAGTCCAGATAAGACCAACACAATAAAAGTACCGGGTCGTGTTAGAAACACCAAGTCAGAGAGAACTCTTCTCTCCTTTCACTATAAAGGAGACGAGCAGTCGAGAGAGAGAAAAACTCACATCTTTCATCTCTGGAAAAAAGGGACACTTTTATTTCAACTTTGTCTTATTTTATTTCAGGTTTTTGTATTCTGAAAGAGCTCTATTTTGTAATCTATGTTATATTTTGTTTATGCAAACACTTGCACTGCCATATAATTGATACTGAGGCAATAAAAGTTGTTACTGTTCAACTTCACGTCCACTCTCTCCTCGTGAGTCAGTTCATTCATTCAAGGCATCATCTTTATTCCAAACCTGGTGAATGTTAGTGTCATTATTATACTTTTAATCTATAGTTAAGACTAAAGGTGCTACAGAAACTTTGTGTTAAAGTCAAGTCTCAGAGAGAAGAGTCTAAAATTTTGAAGAAGATAGAAACTTAGAGCTTAAAAAAGTCTGTTACTGAAATAAATCTATTGTAGAATCTGTAAAAATCTTCTGAACATCAGGATCACACACACACACACACACACACACACACACACACACACACACACACACACACACATACACATACACACACACACACACCGACACACAGACACACACACACACACACACACACACACACACACACACACACACACACACACACATACACATACACACACACACACACCGACACACAGACACACACACACACACACACACACACACACACACACACACACACACACACACACACACACACACACACACACACAGACACACAGGTTGTGTTGTGGTGTTTCCTCCTGTTTTCCTGTTTTAATTCAAATATCAACAAAGTAACATCCAGAACTCCCTGCCTTTACACCAGACAGTGATGTCAAAGAGTCATGTGACCCTTAAACGTGAAGTTAGCTGGATGTCAGAGAGTCATGTGACCCTTAAACGTGAAGTTAGCTGGATGTCAAAGAGTCATGTGACCCTTAAACGTGAAGTTAGCTGGATGTCAAAGAGTCATGTGACCCTTAAACGTGAAGTTAGCTGGATGTCAGAGAGTCATGTGACCCTTAAACGTGAAGTTAGCTGGATGTCAGAGAGTCATGTGACCTTTAAACGTGAAGTTAGCTGGATGTCAGAGAGTCATGTGACCTTTAAACGTGAAGTTAGCTGGATGTCAGAGAGTCATGTGACCCTTAAACGTGAAGTTAGCTGGATGTCAGAGAGTCATGTGACCCTTAAACGTGAAGTTAGCTGGATGTCAGAGAGTCATGTGACCCTTAAACGTAAAGTTAGCTGGATGTCAGAGAGTCATCGCAGGTCCTTCCTCCCCGCTGCATCAGACTGAACAACCAGGCTGATCTCAGTAGCTAACGGACCAGAAATAACATGTGCAATAACAACATGTGCAATATCTGTGTGTTACCTCACACTCATCCTACCTGCTTTTTTGCACTGTTTTTTTTCCCTTTGCACTACTTTTATTTCCATCGCACCAATGTATATACTGTCTATATCCTGTAATTATATATATATTTTTTTTACTTTTTACTTTTAACCCCCTTCCCTGCATGTGTGTGTTAAGTTACTGCTGCTGACATGTGAGGGAGTAATAAAGGATTATCTAATCTTATCTTAACTGCTTCCAAAGTCTCTTTTCCTGTGTTTGATTAAACCTGATACAGGAACGTCTGAACACATTTATCTGACCCCAAACTATTTACTTATTTTTTTTAATACTTTTATCCTGATTTTTCTCCATCTTATCCCCCGTGCTCCTAGCTGAGTCAGTGCTGGGCGTTGCTCCCTCTCCCAACCCCAGGAGTTCCTGCTCTGAGCTCAGGTCTCCTCCTGACTTGAGGATGAGCAGCTTCTTTCCACCAGACAGGGTGGGGTTTCTCCGGCCGGACGTAGCGGTGGAAGGATCACGTTATTCCAGACAGATCCCCCCATGTGTTTCCCCGGCTGGCCAGAGGGGGCAGTAGAACCAGGACTGGCCAGAGGGGGCAGTAGAACCAGGACTGGCCAGAGGGGGCAGTAGAACCAGGACTGGCCAGAGGGGGCAGTAGAACCAGAGGGGGCAGTAGAACCAGGACTGGCCAGAGGGGGCAGTAGAACCAGAGGGGGCAGTAGAACCAGGACTGGCCAGAGGGGGCAGTAGAACCAGGACTGGCCAGAGGGGGCAGTAGAACCAGGACTGGCCAGAGGGGGCAGTAGAACCAGAGGGGGCAGTAGAACCAGAGGGGGCAGTAGAACCAGAGGGGGCAGTAGAACCAGAGGGGGCAGTAGAACCAGAGGGGGCAGTAGAACCAGGACTGCTGCATGTTTTTGTGAGGGAAACTCACATTAGCTACCAAGGGAACACGGGGAGAACATGCAAACTCCACACAGAAAGATCCAGGGCTTAAAGTTAAAACAATTCCTGAGCCTGAACTTTTTTCCGGGAGCGGGGGAACATGCGCTCGGCAATTTGGCAAGCAACAAAAATGACATCATTTGAATATTATTTTCCTTTTCACTATGGATGCTTTTGATATCAAGTTTCGCTAGTTGTCATTGTGTTTGAAAGGGTATAAGATGACCTACAATCTAAAATATGAATATTTTAAAGGTCATAATGTTATATGGGCAGGTGAAACTCAGCCAGGCTAATTAATTGGTGGAATTATTGATTAGCAACCATTTAATTCAGTAAAGGACAATATTTATATATATATCACTTCCATTATTTTTTTATTTTCAAAACACCTAGAGTGCAACAGCTGAACAATAAAAGTGAGGAAAGAACGTGGCTGGCCCTGAGGAGGAGGTTGCTGGTTCTCCCTCCTAACTTGTCTCCAGTCCAGTCCTCTTTCCCTTCATAACCACACAATTGTCCAGTAGAAACTTGTGACTTGTTTCTTCTCAAGCTCATAAGACTGCAGGATCTTCTAGTTCCAGCAGAAGTGCTGAAGCATCGGCAACATTCACTTTTCTGCATGCCAGATGTTGAGTTGTTACTCTGGCCGTATCATTATCAAAAAAGTGAACAAGTACTTTCATAATGTTGTCCTGCTCTGGCCGGTGCTTCATCAATGTTTAATGAAAACTCTCTTTTTGAGCTTCTCTGACAGACGTTTTTTAAACTCTGGTTCTGTGTCCATACCTGTCAAGTCTCCCGTTTTGACTGGAAACTACCGTATTTTACCCTCTTTCCCACCGTCCTCCCGTATTAGTATTTTACCGTAATTTACCGTTTTATAATATAATGATTTTTAAAAAGGGTTATTGTGCCTATTGCGCCTCTCGCAAGGTTAGTGGCAACAAAGGGAACAAACTCGGAACAACAAATCAGATGGATGGATGTAACGAGAGAGAAGACTTTCCTGCCAGAAAAGTGAAGACTATCTTGTAAATATATCTAAAAATGGGAGCCAGAGACCCACATGAGTGACAATGACAAATTAAAAGAAAATGTTTTACTCGAGCACAATCAATTTGTATATAAACTGAAAATATTTAAAATAACTAAATGTGCTTTAATTCCCCTTTGTTTTCATTTAGGCTCTATTATAGGAATTGCATACAGAGGAATGTCCACAGCATTTCAGTGTCAACAAAGGTACATAAAGAGCACATAATTGTAGTTTGTAAGTGATTGACAGGTAGATATTTTAAATATCTTGTAAACCTGTCTGTAAAATGTAATACTGGACCTCGGTTGAGCTGGTTGGACAGCGGGTGGCGGAAAATTTGCCTTATTTTTTCAATCCAAAACTTGACAGGTATGTGCCATGAGTATTCATATAACTGGCATGCTGATTAGAAATGGTCAGGCTCCTCAAAGCTCTTTATCAACCGCTATCTTTCTACATAGATTTACAAGCGGTTGAGCAATAGAGAAGGATTCATCATGTTCAGCAATGTCAGCCGTGGCTGCGCTGAAGAGACAGCAGCTCTATTACGGCTGATTTATGGTTCCACGTTACACCAACGCAGAGCCGACGGCATAGGGAACGCGGCGACCCGCACCGTACGCCGTACCCTACGTTTTAGGCTCTGCGTGGATTTAACGCGGAACCATACTGTAATTTAACCTTTAGCGGGATCTCCTTCGTGGCGAGGTACAACTTTTACCGGCGTAGGCCTACGGTAGGTTTTTAGAGCAGAGCTAAAGCACCTGCTCCCTTCTGGCCCCAGCTACCCAAACAGCTGCCGTCTCCGCCCGTTTCTTCCATCCACGCCCAGCACCATTTCATTTTCAGTTTTTTATCGGCCAAATCATCTTCTACAGACTTCAATTTTTTCTTCATCTTGAAGTCGGTGATACACAAGTGTTCATGTTCCTGAGGGCTAAAGCCAGCGCTCTGCGCCCTGCTGCCGTCAAAGACCCGCCCAGCTCTACTTCTGATTGGCTAGTGTTGGTTTGGTTGAGCCAGAGCTGCTTTCCTCTCATTCCATTGGTAGACGAACTCAGTTGACTCAAACTGACAGCCTATCAACACATCTTTATCTGTAAACTGTTAGTTATTCATCTTTTCATTTTTTTTTTTAATCAGTCAAACTCTGCACGCCGAGAAAAAAAAACAAAAAAAACTCCATACGCCGGAGATCCGGCACGGTGCCGGAATACTTTAAGCCCTGAAGACGTTTCACCAACCTCACCCAGGGTGAGGGTTGAGGGTTCAACCCCACCCAGGGAGCTGGAGTCATGGGGGAACTAACACACACTCAGCGCCCACAGAGTCCCCGAACTATTTAGTTCTTTAGTTTCAGTCTCAGACACTTTAACAGCAGCAGAAAAAGAAGGAACAAACACTCACCTGGTTCCTCTGCTGCTCCGTCCACGTCGACATGGACTCTGAACTCTGAACTTTGAACCTGTCAGGTGTTTTTCACCTGCAGAGCTGCTGCTGCTCCTCCTCTTCCTCCTCCTCCTCCTCTTCCTCCTCCTCTTCCTCCTCCTCTTCCTCCTCCTCCTCCTCCTAGAGGGATAGTTAAAATTATGTAATGTATGTTATATATTTATTGGGTATGTAGCACATATATATTTATAGGGATATTTATGTAGTTTATATAGTGTATATTTATATAGATGTATATAATAGTTGTATTTTGTAGATATTGATATAACATTTACGTAATATTTATATTGTCTATATACTTAAATGGATAATTATGTAATAATAGGCATGTTTGCAGAGTATTTATGTAGATTATATTTATATGGATATTGTGTAGATATAATAATAGCAATAATGTAAATCCATAGTGTTATAAAGGGGTAGGAACTAGGAAAAAGTGTAAACTTCTTCCTACTCCTTTTTTTCGAACATATTTTTATATGAAGATGTAAATGTTTATCTTTTTTTTAATTTTTCTTTTTCTTTCATTTTATATACATGTTCGAAATAAAAACTCATTCATTCATTCATAATAATCATGACCGGTACGTTGTATTTCCTGACCAGTCGTCTCATCTTGTACATTTAATATCAGTTCTGTGTCTATCTGAACTTATTGATTCATCTATGAACTCTACATTTAATATCAGTTCTGTGTCTATCTGAACTTATTGATTCATCTATGAACTCTACATTTAATATCAGTTCTGTGTCTATCTGAACTTATTGATTCATCTATGAACTCTATTCCAGCAGTCCGGGCTCAGAGCTCTTTCCCGCCTTACGCGGTTGCTAGGCAACGAGCCCCACCGGCTGATTCCGTTAGGTTTACGTTTATCAACAATACAAACATAAAATCTGAGCATAAACTCACACATTACACATTCACCCATCAAGTACACGGTTATAACTCTCCATCCTTACCTGCAAACAGCAAGAAATAAGTATTACTTATCCTCGTTACGCCGCACACGTCTTCACACTCAAGTGTGTTCTCGTTCTCACAGTGTAATCCCGCGAGACTTCCATTGTCCCCGGACACAGTGCAGCGCCCTCTGCTGGTGAGAGTTGGACACTGCATCACCACGTTGGTCAATAAACGAACCTTTTCCTATCAAACAGACAATTTTCAACACACTCATGAGCTTTATACTTAATGCAAGTAATATTAAACATAGAAATAATAATTGATTGGAATCTTTATTTCGAACATATTAAATAAAAAAGAAAAACAATTACACAAAACATCAGAAAAGGATACAAATAAACAGTCATTAAACAAATCAAAGGGAAATAAACCTTCATGCCCGAAAAGGAGGAAGTAAAAAACTTATGAGGTCCTAACGCTTGTTTCTTTTTCAATTTGGCTTGAATACAAAATAAAAATAAATATAAATAAATATAACAGGAAGCTTTACTTTCTCAAAAAATATACCTGTTATTACATTATAAAAATATTACAGCACTTCATTACAATATTACACCTGAGCATGCTAAATATTATTATAATAAATGATAAACCAGAGCAATTATAAATAATATACATATACAACATATAATATATATATATATATATATATGTAGCGGGTCCCGGCTGGGCCGCTAGCAGATAAGATAATCCTGGAACCGGAGTACTGGAAACACACAAATAAAATTAGTGACACCGGACCACCTCTGCTCATTCTCCAGTCCAACGGATTATATTTATTCACATATTTTCTTTAACTGTTCACTGCAACAATTAATTATCTCTGTATACTGATGCATTGGTATCAACCATATGACACATTTCCAGGAAATGTATATCTTAAGTTTTTCTTTCAGAAATAAACAACAAAATAACCAATATCCTTTGCATTAAACCAAAGAAACATTTTTCTTTGTAATCATGCACAAATGTCTATAACTAATCATGTAATCTCATCAATCATGTACACTCTTTTCTCAAACACACATCACTAATCACGTAATCTGAGCCATCATGTACAAACTTTTCTGTCTCTTACTGAAAGAGTATTTTTGTACCTAAAGTACATAAAGTAAATTAAGTGTTCACTTAACATAACAGAATAATAATTATTGCAGCCACTAACTCACTTTATATAACATTAACACAAATTAAACAACATAGCTGACCGATAACTTGAGCTTTTGGCTTTGAACTCGGTCTTGCGTTACCATGGCAACAGCCGTAACTGCTGTTAGCTTGTAGCTTAATATTTAGTGCTGAGCACGACACTACACAAACACTGCTGCGCTCTCACACACACACACACACACACAGTAATAATGCCCAACCTGAATCATGTATCATACACCCAATTCTTAAAAACAATCCACAAATGCCGGGGAGCCAAAATAAATAAATAAAAAGTACATGTAATCTAGCTGCTGCGGCGCTGCCATCTTCACATACTCAGTTGTCACGTACGCTTGGGTTCACTGTACTTAGTAACTGAACTCGTAACTTTTCGACTTTACGTCCGGGGTTTTCATATTAACTTAAATACATCTGAAGTCACATCAAAACATAAATAACCAACCTGGAAACACACAAATAAAATTAGTGACACCGGACCACCTCTGCTCATTCTCCAGTCCAACGGATTATGAGCTTCCCGTCCTCGTCGCTGTGAAGAGTCCCAGTGGCGCGGGCCGGGGCCGGTGCTGCCACCCTGTGTCCGTTTCTGGTACTACAAGTCCTTGTGTGTTTCCTTCTTGTTCTCATTTTAGCAGGATGAAATAATAAAATAAAAAGATACAAAAACCAAAGATAGCAATAAACCAAAAAGTAACTTCAGCGGAGATAAAACAATAATAATAACAATAATAATAATAATAATAATAATAATAATAATAATAATAATAATAATGTAAATAATCATTATTCAGCCTCACAACAACCCATGAGGCTCATTTTTCCACATAAACAACAGTAAACAACAACTTCAGTGGACTCACGTGCTGCTTAATCAAAGCAACAAAGGACAATAATCACGTCAACAATAACATGTTGCTAAATGGGCAGTTCAGTGACTGCACACAGGAAGAAAAGCGTTTTTCTCACCGTTTGAAGAG